>NW_020207525.1:0-1504 GCF_001531365.2 Cynara cardunculus var. scolymus | reverse complement strand
AAGATCTTTCTCCCATCACAGAGGCTCTGAAGAAGTTGAGCTCTACAACGGCAGAACTTAAAACAACTCTTGCAACCCTTCAGAGCTCTGTCCTACAAAAAGACGATCTCACCAACGCCTTCAGCGTTCTGACCCTCAATCATTCCTCAATCCAGACGTTGAAAACAGAGCTATCAGAGATGGTCGCCCAGTTTGCTGCTGATTTCGTCTCTGCAGGCAACACAGACTACTCAAAGTACAAAGATGAAATCAAGCAAATGTTCTCTTCTGCAGTCACATACGGCATAGATACCAGGACATCCAGGGCCAATATCAACCATCTACCACTCGCAGAGAGCTAGATGCGATGGTTGAAGCTCTAGGTGATATTGTGCGCAAACACTCCGATCAACTTCTCGTAGAGGCCCTAGCCTCCAACAAGGCCATCAGAGACTGCACTTCACAGCTCGTGAAAGAGGGTGACACCCTTAGAAATGAAATCTATCGAAGCGTCACAAAGTTGAAGTGGTCGACAGAGATTGATATAAGCCACGCCTTTGTGCTTGCTGAAGAGGTGATTAAGAAGATGAAGAAGGCGGCCACTAAAATTCTAAAGAGATTGGAGAAGGCTCGTCTAGAAACTTGCAAGGCAGAAGCCACCAAACACCATGACGATCAAGGAGGTGATGACCATGATCGTCATGAGGGGGAGAAGAAGGCAGAGAAGAAAGCTAAGGAGCCCAAGAAGAAGACTTCTGCCAAACCACTCAAGATAGTGTCTACAGCAGCCCTGTTCGCGAAAGAAAAAACACCAGAGCTTAAGGGGAAAGGCAAGGGCAAGGCTGTAGAGGAATCGCCACAGAAGGGGTCGTCAAGCTCAGAGACGCCAGAGATAAACGAAGAAGATTATGACAACCCAGAGCTCGTTCAAGCGTTAAAGGCTTCTTTGGCAGAAGCTCAAGCAAGAAAGGGCAGAACCCGCATCCCCCCCTCAGAGCTGGAGAAGGCTCATCCTCCATGTAGGCAAAGGAGGAAACGTCCACGGGTACGTTCGACGCTCTGCAAGGAAACGTCAAACCTATCCTTGCAGAGGGTCCACCCAGAGGCCAATTCTAGAAGAAGAAGAATCCAGAGTACCAGAGTCCGCCATAGTGGGAAGGGTTTATGAGATCTTCGATTCAATGAGCAAAATCCCTATGCAGAAGGTACGCACAGAGCCTGTTACTACTGAGGAGGAGATTCTGCTGTGGAGATACTCTGCAGTGGACACAGAGCCCCCCTATGATCCAGAGCTCACAGGTATACCTTCTGCCACCGCCAAGTTTCAATTCTCTAAACTTACAAGGCCACGCGAGCAAATCTTCTCAGAACACGTGATTACATCACTTGAAAAAATTTCTCCAAGGACCTTGCTGAAGAAGACGGTGCTCTACGCTCAATACGTTGTGAGGAGGGATGATGGCAACCTATACACGTTCACAGATGTTGACCTCCACAACCTCTATGTATTTGATCTTATCTACCT
>NW_020207524.1:0-1562 GCF_001531365.2 Cynara cardunculus var. scolymus | reverse complement strand
GAGTTTGTAATTTCCAATTCAATAAAGAAAGCGCCGTCGATTTCTATTTCATCTTCTTCTTCTACAAATTTCTTTTGAATTTCCTTATTAAATTGCTCTATTGTCAGATCTGGGTTTTAACAATCTTAAAATCAGGTCATTGTAAACCAACCATCACTATTGAATGCGAACATGCTATTGTTGAGAGTGAGCAAGCAATTGCTGAACTCAGGGCTGAAAAGGCTACCATTGAAGGATGGTGCAAAGCCTCTATCAAAGTATCTGAGACCATTAACGCTCAGATACTTGCCAAGATAAATACTGGTCTAGGTTTTTCCTATGATCTGGAAGATAGCGTCATAGACAGGTCCATGCTCAAGTTTGGTACATTCGTCTCTTCTATTCCTGACACTTCTTCCTCTCAGTCTTCTTTTACTGAGAATCATCTTGAAGGAACTCCTACGAGTTCAGGTTGCAAAGACAAACGTATGTCCATTGTCACAACACCTCTTCCTAAGAAGGCTAACAAGTCACATAGATCTAAATCTATTCCTTCAACTTGTGCACCTTCTTCTTCCTCAGGGATCAAAATATCTGAATCTTCTCAAAAATCTATGTCTAAGCTCAAGGTGAATGTTTCACCTAAGGACTCTAAATCCACAAAGTTTCTCCTAGAACAAATGAGAAGGGAATCCTTGGATCTTGTCCCTCTTCTTCTCTGGTACTTCATGGCCCTATAGCTAGCTTCAGCTATAGGAAGTGTAGATACTATGGTGAAACTACACATATTGCTAGTAAATGTACTTCTGCCGCCAAGGCTGGTCCCCCAGCCAAGGTCAAAAAAGTATCCAAGGCTAAGAAATCTACCAAGGCGAAATCTACCACTAAGTTTGTTAAAACAACTAAAGTGAAGAAATTCACTCGAGCCTCCTCTTCAGGCTCAGTGAAGACAACTAATGACACTAAGTCTTCAGCGTCAGGTGTTGTTGTTCCTCTTACCACTGAAGCCTTTGCTTCAGGCTCAGTGAAGTCACCTACTGAATCTACTCTATTAGTGTCAGAGGTTTTTTCTAATCCTACTGAAGCCTCTTCTTTAAGTTCAATGAAGCCTTCTGCTGACACTGGTTCTTCAGTTTCAGTGGATGTTGCCTCTAACATTGCTGGACCCAAATAGAATGGGTACCAAAGCATTTTTAAACTGTGTCCTTGTGTAGGAAGTCAAAGGCATTTGGTATCTCGATAGTGGATGCTCAAGACATATAACTGGAGACAAATCCCTGCTCATCGACTACAAGGATGAAAGAGGCCCTTTCGTAACCTTTGGAGGAAACGAAAAAGGATATACTAAAGGTTTTGGTATATTAACCAATGGTGCAACCACATTCAGCTGTGTTGCATATGTTAGTGAATGCCCAAAAACCAATCATATGATGATTGTAACTTTGAGTTTGTTTCATGAAATTGATAGATATAAAGGCATTGCCCATTTTATTATGTATATATTATATTCTGTGTTTTAATTATTCATAATAAATAACCTTAGAATAATGTATTCTAAATGTCCTTAGTTAAATATTATTTCG
>NW_020207523.1:0-1563 GCF_001531365.2 Cynara cardunculus var. scolymus | reverse complement strand
CATCGATCTCCTCCGCCCACCACTGCCATCCAACGCTGTCGCCTCTTTCCCCACTTGTCTTTCTCATCGCCACTCACCTCCAGGTTTCATTCTCTCTCCTTTTTCAAAAGACCATTAAAAGACCATCAATCCGTTCGGTGACGCGGGGGAGTTCAAACAGGTCACTGCTTTTGGAGATTGGGGTTTCGATTTTGGGTATTAGGATTTCGATTTTGGGTATTAGGATTTCGATTTTGGGGATTTCACGTCATTGCTTTTGGAGATTGGGGTTTCGATTTTGGCTATTAGGATTTCGATTTTAAGTATTAGGATTTCGATTTTGGGGTTTTGTTCTTGGTGATGCATCGAAGTCGAGAGAGATGAGGGATGCAGGTTTTGTTCAGGAAGGAGATGCAGGTTTTGTTCAGGAAGGAGTAAATTGGTCATTTATGTTATTCAGACTGTTGATTCAGATAGAAAAGTAAACAACAACATAAATTTATCCAGACAGACAAATTTATCCACACAGACAAATTTATCCATACAGGACTTAATAGAAAATTTGGTAAACAGCCCCTTACTATTAATGTTACTATTGTTGGGAGCCAATGATAAGAAAGAATTATAACACAATTTGATACACAAGCCACAAGAACAAAATTAATGGGACTTGGACAGTCCAAAAAGGATGGTATCGAACACCGGCATGTTAGAAAGAAAAAATGAACAACTCGGATAAAACATCGACACAAAAAGAAATGATCCTAAGCAAAGTAACCATGAAACGTACATAGACCTGAAAGGGGAGTATTTCAAAAAAACCCTTCAAGAAGTTTCTAATACGAGAATTGAATGAAACAATACTTTACGACTGTCCTAAGATGGGAAAAATCCATAGATTTGGCACATCCTCATATCGCAACCTTTTGAATGTTGTTATGGACGATATCTAATTGGTACAAGCGAAGAAAAGACTCCAAAAGGGTATAGACCATACATGGCAAGTATTTGGACAAAATCCTAGAATATCATAACCAACTTGCAAAAAATTACCCCAAGGGTTGGCTCGATGATTTCCTCTGGTGATGTTTTCGACATATGAAGTGAAATATCTCGAGTTCAATACCATCAATTTTTATGATGAGCCATATTGCAAGAGTGTTTCACCATAACAGTCAAAAAGTACAAGTTTTATATAAGATATTGTTTATTGTTGTTATTTAGCATGGTATCAAAGTATCAATGGGTCTTTAAAGCGAATCTATAATGTTATTTAAATATATAGTAAGAGATATTTAACATATGGATATAAAGAATGGATCTAAACTCATACATAGGTACTTTTGAACGAATAAAACACATGTATTCGACCAGAATACATAACCATAATAGATGTTATGGGCTATTCTCAGGCCCAATATAAGAGTCCTCGTATTTGGATTCCAGCCTTAAAGGTTAACAGGAAGTCATATCATTAACCTGCAAAACACAAACCATCAGCTGACTACACCGCCAACCGCTCCTCCATCTCACTGCCTTTGCCAACTCAAACCACCAAACCTAGTCTAGGGATGACAAAAAAAA
>NW_020207522.1:0-1563 GCF_001531365.2 Cynara cardunculus var. scolymus | reverse complement strand
CTTGGTGGAGGTGCGGGTGGTGGTCTAGGCGGTGCCGGTGGTGGTGGGCTTGGTGGAGGTGCTGGTGGTGGTCTAGGCGGTGGCAGTGGGCTTGGGGGAGGTGCGGGTGGTGGCGGTGGGCTTGGCGGAGGTGCGGGTGGTGGTCTAGGTGGTGGTGGTGGGCTCGGTGGAGGCGCAGGTGGTGGGTTTGGTGGAGGCGCCGGTGGTGGTTTAGGTGGTGGCGGTGGGCTTGGTGGAGGCGCAGGTGGTGGCGGCGGACTTGGTGGAGGGGCAGGTGGTGGTACCGGTGGAGGTTTTGGAGCAGGTGGAGGCTTTGGAGGCGGCGGTGGCCTCGGAGGCGGCGGTGGTGGCGGGTTTGGTGGTGGAGGTGGGTTTGGAGGTGGCCATTAAAAGCCTGCATTCCCCATTGCATCAAGATGTTTTATTCTTGCATCAAAAACCTTTGGATGCATTATTTAGGCCAAAAAGTTGTATTCGTTTTATGTGTTCCAAAATGTTCCTTTTTTTCCAATTTGCATGAGAAGCTTCATCTATTTATATGCAATTTATCTATCACTTATTATACAATCACTTGTAACACACGCATCCAAACTTCCACTTAATATTGTTTCAGATTAGTTTGAGCTTAGCTTCAAAGATCAAAAGTACCACGAGGTCACATGTTCAAATCCAAGGAGGAATAAAAATCCCCTTGTGGCCATAGAGGTTCAAATGTGATGACTCCGGGCTATCTGCAAAGCAAGTGGTCGACCTGAGATTAATCGGCTCGTATAGCGGGTTAGATATCCAGGTTAATCAAAAAAAAGAAAAAAAAAAGAGCTTAGCAGACTTAATCGTTTGCTCAGCAAGACGAGGGAAACTTTATCCGGACAACGACTAACTTTTCCATCTCTTCCCTTCTTATAACAAACGCTTCGTGTGCTCACAATTGTTTATTCCCGTCTTTTGTCCTTGATGGTTCTTCCCCTCTTCCGTTTTCAATGGTTCTTCCTATCCTCCTCCTTCTTCCACTCGAGTGATTTTGTTTTATAAGGGACGATTTCGTTCTGAGCAAAATAATTCAATGAGACACGACAAATATGGAGAAACTGAAGGAAGGGTGAAGAAAGAAATCAAAGGCTAGCAGGTGTGGATGGGTGAAGAACGAAATTGAACGAGTTGTAGAAGTTATTGAATACGATCAGAAGGTTTTGGATAATTTTGGAAATTCTTGAAAATGGTTAAATGCTTTGACTCCCATGAGTTGGTTCCGTTTGTGAAAATGCTTGGACAACAATTACATCTATACTATATTATAAAACATTTGATAAAAACTCTTAAAAAATATTTTGTATGCATAAAGTACTATTTATTAATGCATATTACTTAAAACTCAAGATTGCAAGTACATTGTGCGTAAGTACAACTTATTAAAGCTCCATATCTGAATTCGTGTAACTAACTGCAGATAAACATAATCAAATACATGATAAACATCTCATTTTAAATATAAAAAATCTAAAATATAATTAGAATAATCATTGAGTTCTAACAGAATACTTAATTATTATTTTTATAAAATGT
>NW_020207521.1:0-1564 GCF_001531365.2 Cynara cardunculus var. scolymus | reverse complement strand
TGGAAGAATGTTGCTCCGTATCAAGCTTTCAGGTCACAAACAGCAGAACCTCTGTGGTATCTCACAGAGTGTCTGCAATTAGTCTTCTGTGAGGATCTCTATGTACTTAGGTTTATTAGCTGCTCGTGCTAAACACGTGTTCATGTCAGTAATCTGCTTTATTTGGACGGCTTAGATTAAATATTTCGTCTACGTCTGTCTTGGCGGTTATTTGCTTGTATAAAAGCAGCTTTAGGCCTTTGTATTTAAATAGAGCTTCTAGTATTGTAATTGTTAACATTTTTCCTTGTGAAAATCATTTGAAGCATTTCTTTCTCTGTGTTCTTCAAGAGTTCTTCATTGTGTTCTTATTGATTTCTACCTGCTTGATTTATAACTGTYCGCTGCATACTCAATGTCTATCTATTTAATCAAGTAAGTTTTCAATACCCTGAACTGAGTAATACGGTCCAACACAATGCGAGTTTTTTCTTTAACCAATTCAGCCATTTCTTCAGTGAGAAGATCAGTCTCTCTTTTGTACTTCTTTTTCAGCTTTTAATCTTTCAGATTTTCATAATTTAGTTTTTCCTTAAGTTTGAGAAAATCTTCTGAAAGTTTCATGACCCCTAACTCTAGCTCTGATGCAAAAGAGTTGGTTTCATCGATGGAAGGGTCACATACCTAGTCATCGGAGTCAGAGACGGGTTCTGCATTGGACCTAGCGATGAGGCATAAGTTCCTTGTCTTCTTCATCATATGAAGAATCGGACACCCAGTTTTCTTTCTCAGTCATCAGGCTTCGCTCCTTAGAATTATACTTGTATTTGTTTTTGTAGTAGTCAGCATCCTTTACAAGTTCTCCTCTACATTCTTTTGAAAAGTGGCCTATCTTTACACATCTGTAGCAGCGAATACCATCTTTTCTTTCGTCTCCTTCTCTTCTGTCCTCTCTTCGCTCCTCTCTTTCTTCTCTTCCTTCTCTTCTTTCATCCTTCTAATGAAACTTCATCAGCTTCTGATCATAGGAAGGCTGGTACTTCTCCCTTCTGGAGTCTCTCCTTTCATAGGGCTTCTTGACAAACCTCTTCTGGAATTGTTTAGTTATCAAGGCCAAAGACTTGGCAAAAGCTTTGAGGTCATCATCAGAATCAAATGCTTCTTCTTCGGATTCTGACTCCACTACTGTCGATCCCATATCTCTCAATAACACTAATAATTAAGTTAAGAATAACCAAATTATAGTGTTCGGAGGAGAAAAATAATGAACACTCAAGAATAATTAATAAACGTTCTAAGAATAATCTTGAGTGCCAAAGATTTTACTTTATTCCAATGATGTGAAAAACGTAAAATGTCAAAGATTACAATAGGCCTAACCACCTATTTAGACTAGTAATCTAATAAGAAGATAACTATCTAGTGAGACTATTTAGCTAATCTTCTACTAATAGATAAAGCTTATCTAAAACAAGGATAAACATTAAAGTAAGATAAACTTTATAGACTCTAGCTGTTGATTAGTCATCTCCAGCTGTCTTTCATAGGATATGAGTTCAACTTTATCTTCAGATCTTCATTGCTT
>NW_020207520.1:0-1564 GCF_001531365.2 Cynara cardunculus var. scolymus | reverse complement strand
ATATATATATATATATATATATCATTCAGTGTCAATCTCTTATCTATCTATAAATATGGGATAGACAAAACTCAATCACAATTCATGATTAAAGAATACTCAATCTTAAGGTGTCACATTGATGGTTGTGGTTCTTAATTTTAAATATAGAAAGAATAGATTATATATATAATCAATTTCTAATATTGATTAACCCTTCTTGCAAAAAGAGAGTTGGCCCAAATGAACCAACCCTATGTGTTCGGAGGGTCGGCCAAAATCTCTAACCATAGGTGTTAAGAGAATCAACCAAGAGGAACCAACATCACGAGTTGTCACAAAGGCATCTCGGCCTCATTTTTACATATCCAACATTTTTGTCAATCTTTCAACTCTCAATCAGCGTGGGATGTATAAAACTCAATCACAATTCAAGATTGAAGAATATTCAATTATTAGGGTGTCGCATCAATAGTTCCGCTTCTTACTTTCAAAAACATATTAAAATTATCTCTTCAATTAATATTTAGTATAGATTCATTTTTTCACAAAAAAAGGGTTGGCCAAAATGAGTCGACCGCATATGTTTGGAAGTTCAGTCAAAATGATCCAACCACGTGAGTTTAGACAATTGCTCATGAGTTTAGACAATTGCTCCAAACATTTAAAGATAAACATGGTTTATATAGCCAAATGAACCTTTTAATTTTCAAAGGGAATTCATATTTCTCTTATATACTCATTTTACTCATTAACGTATCAATTTCCAATCAATGTGGATACCCAAAATCCATCCACAAGGCAAGAAATTTAAAATATTTGGTTTTAATGATGCCACCTTATTATTTTTTAACTTTCTTTTGTATTGATATATTGATTTTTTTTATATAGACAACTTTTTTGCAAATAGAGGGTTCATCAAAATGAACAAACCCCATAAGTTTAGAGGGTTAGCCAACATGAACCAGTGATATGAGTTTATAGGATTAGTCAAGAGAACCCAACCCGTGATTTAAAATAAAGACACATCAACCACCTCTTATATATCTACCATCAATTGTCGATCTTTCATCTCTCCATCAATATGGGATATACAAACTCAACCTCCATGCAAAAAATATATAATACTCAATCCTTAGGGTGGCACATTATTTCTTGTGAATCTTACTTATGTATAGAGAGAGCCCTATATATATAAAGATTTTTTATAAAGATGGCTTTTTTGCAAACAAAGGGTTGACCAAAATGAACCAACCCTATGAGTTTGAAGGGTTAGCCAACATGAGTTAATGATATGAGTTTATAGGATTAGCCAAGAGAATCAAACCCCAGGAGTTAAAATAAAGACACATCAACCTCATCTCATATACCTACTATCAATTGTCAATCTTTCATCTCTCCAACAATGTGGGATACACAAAACTCAATCTCTATGCAAGGAATATAAAGAAGATTGATACATATACATACATACATACACACACACATACATATATATATATATATATATATCATTCAGTGTCAATCTCTTATCTATCTATAAATATGGGATAGACAAAACTCAATCACAATTCATGATTAAAGA
>NW_020207519.1:0-1521 GCF_001531365.2 Cynara cardunculus var. scolymus | reverse complement strand
GTTGAATGTGAAGATCATCTTTACAAAAGTTTACTGAAGACTTGTTTTCTGAAGATTCTTTGAAGATCACATCTTGTATAGTGTTTCTGAAAATTGTTTTTGAATCAGTTCTACATTGTTAAAAGAGAAAATCACCRTGATTCTACATTCGGGGGGGAGAATGCTAGAAGATCTTTCTCAACTGATGATTACTTGAAGATTTCAAGTTGAAGATTCTTTTTAAAGATGACATTTTGTGCTTAAAGTTTCAAAGTTCAAACAAGGACTCAAAGTGCAGAATTTTCTTCCAAATCTGAATACAAAGGGGGAGAATGTTAGGACTGAAAATCAGTATTAATTGTATTTGTCTTGAAAGTTAAATATAGTCTATAATTGTAAAAGTCAGCGCGTTTGACTTTCTTATAGGAGTTTGACTTTGACTTGTCTTTAATTGTTTGACCATATAAATATGGTTAGTCTTTGTAATTGAAGGTAGGAGAGCTTATTTGTAATATACATTACGTAAAGAGAGGTTTGACTAGAAATATAGAGATTGACTTTCTCTCTCAATGTTCTTGATGATCTTGAATGCTATATCCAAATCTGCCATTGTTATGAAGCTATAACGAAGATTGATCAGTGAAATATAAGGACAAACAGAGATAATTTCCTATCTTTTTACATGGGTTATAGCACTGAGTTATAGTGATCGTGACCAAATTTCATGTATTTTGGGCATGCAATAATGATTCAAATAATTTATGCAATACAACTTATCACAACTGATATGGCAGATTACACCATGTTAGTAAAACACTCATTAAAAGGGTTTTACTAAGTGTTCTGCAGAAATTCAATTTGGATTATAAACTTAACACTTATACGAAACTTTCAAAMTAGAAATCACTCATTTTGGATGAGTTAAGAGTAAGATATGGTACCATAAAGTTACATGCACATATCTGTCATTAGTTGACAGATTGCACACTTAACTTTAATAAACTGGTTAATGCCTCAAAACTTCATATTTTTGAGTGAAACTGGATTCATACGATCCCTAACTCATAAAAGAACATTTTAGAAGAAGAATCATACACTAAAAACAAATAAGTAGAGATATATTAGCATACAAAGTAGGAGTTACCTACTGGTGGTTTYACAGTTTACACACCTATAGTGTTTTAGATGTTGGGAGATCAAAACTCCATAATTTCATGTGATTCCACTTGCATGCAAGATATAACCCATATAGTTAACTCTGAAAGGAAGAATCATCATTTTTCATCGAGTTTTGAAAGAGATATGGTCATTGGAACATACATATACAAATCTGTYAGAYTYGGACAGATTGCATGTTCACTTTGTTTTGAGTAGTTAAAACMTCAAATCACCACAATATTGAATGAAATCAGTGGCATTTCAAAGGTAACTCATTAAAATAACATCCAGAAGAAAATTCAACAATGTTGAATGATTATCTAGAGAGTTATGGCTGTTTAAAGTACGGTTTACCTACTGAAAAACTCTTAGATGCACATATAT
>NW_020207518.1:0-1565 GCF_001531365.2 Cynara cardunculus var. scolymus | reverse complement strand
ATATATATGATAATTACGTATAAGAATACCATGTTTAAACTAACAAAGCAAAATTAATATATAAGAAATAAACTTATGATCATGTGAGACCATATTTTTACACTTGAAATTTTACAGTAAAAAACTGTGAAGGTAGAAAAATCCGAACGTTCACAGTAAAAAATTGTGAAGGTAAAAAAAATCCGAACATTCGCAGCAAAAACATTGTGAAAGTTAACTTCATAGTGTAAAAATGTGGTCTCATGAAAACAGATTGGTCTCACGTGAACCCAACCCATAAGAAGTATTTTTGCATTTTTGATAATTAGGATGTAGGTCTTGTTTGTTTTTTCATTTTCAGCCCTTAATTATCACTTATGTCTGATTTATTCAGACGTTTTTGTAATTCATTTTTTTTTTATTTTCAGAGCCTTTTATCACTTAATAGGGTGTGAATAAATAGGAGGTAAACTAATATCTTAATTCCTCTTATTTCCCTTTTTCTTTGATTCTCTCTAACTATTGCTTTTTCTCAATCAGGGACGCCACCATCCTTTCATCACACATGATCTTCTCTCTCTCTCTCTCTATATATATATATGTGTGTGTGTGTGTGTGTAATTTCTATACGTATATGTTAGCTTAGAAGGTTAATGTGAAACAAGAACTTTTATCGGCGATCTATTCTCTGTCAAAAGTATCAATCTCTTTGCAAACGAACTCACCAATGGCATTCCCGATAGTATCGGAAGTCTGAAAGGTAACCGGAAGGTTTTTACTGTGTTCCATCTATTAATCAATTGTTGAGATGAATTTCGGCTATGTAAATTTTATGAAAATCAAGAGAATTTTACAAAATGTTTGCACCTGATTTTACAAAAACAAACTATTGATTAAAATTTCAGACTTCAAATGTTTATCAGTTTATAAAACAAACAATCTTAATGATTCAAATTTCAGGCTTCAACATCACCTCTTATTAATCAGAAGTAAAAGAAACTTCAAACTTCAACACCTCTTAAAAAAACCAACGTAATCATCTTGTCATCCTCTAGAGTTTTGGAGGATTTTGTGGTTTATAAATAGATGACATAAAGTTATTTTTAAATAATATTTAAATAATAGACATGATTATTAAATTAAGTTTAAAAAAAAATAGATGTCACACATGTTGTTTTTTAATATATAAACAGATGGAAAGTAATATTCTTTTGTCATGTATTACTTTGTCTTTTAATATTCAATAAATATTTAATTCTTTTATTTTGTATTTTTTTGGTTGTTTTTATTTCATTATTTTCATTAAATAATTGGCAACTAATATCTATTGGAGAATTGAAATGACATATTCCTTCGACAGAAATTCGTTGGTTTGTGTATGGTTTTTCTATTGAATTTAATAATAAAAGTGACTTACGTTGTTGTTTTATGTTGTCTGATTGTTTTTTGATTTCGGTTTTCAAGGTTTATTATCTACATTGTTGGTCCTTATTTCATGTTTATGAGTTCGATAAGGTATGACGACGAACCCTCTTCAGTGGTTATGTTGCTTCGAGGGGATGGGGCTTCACAATAGGAGAAAGGGG
>NW_020207517.1:0-1565 GCF_001531365.2 Cynara cardunculus var. scolymus | reverse complement strand
CAGTGCAATTTGTGGAGTCATCTGTTTCTTCGACTGTAAGAACTGGGCCAGCAACTTGAGCTTCAGCTGACATATGTGTAAGAACAGTAATAATTTGATGAGATTCTAGATAAGTATATAAGTACCGATGAAGCCAGATTCTAGATGAAAATAGATTCATACATAGTGAACAAATGGTAATCTTTTTATTCTTGATACAACTCTATTTTAATGATGGAATACCTGTTTCGACATTTTCAAATGCAACAGGGTTCACTTGGACATCAACTGGGTTCAATTGGTCTGCAACTGGGTKCAYTTGGACRTCAACTGGGATCATTTGGACAGCAACTGTGTTCACTAGGACAGTTTCATACAAATAATCATACCATATAGTCAAAATAACAATGTAACTTTTTATAACACAATGGTACTATATGCAGGCTATAGAAGTTACCCAAATCACAAAAGCTAAGGACACGGTGGCCTTTTATTGATCATCTTATACACATTTATTATGCTCAAAATGAATAAACATTTTCTAGATCACTAGAAATATTAAAAATTGACAGATATAAATAGGTGACATGATCAGAAAAAAATGTTGTATAATGAAATCAGATTCATCACTATGAATCATGTCAAGCATTGGATGGAATCAATGGATGAATGTATGAAGAAGTAGCAGTAGCAGTAGCWGTAGCATTAGCAGTAACAATTCAATATAAAATGCATATTTATAAATAGTAAATGTTACATGATCAGACAAAAATTGCTAAGAGATTACAAATGAAAACAGATTCATCATGATGGTATGTCTAAATAGGTTACATGATCAGACAAAAAATGCTAAGAGATTACAAAAAATGAAAAACTAATGAAACCAAATTCATCATGATGAATCATGTCAAGCATTGGATGGATTCAATGGATGAATGTATGAAGAAGTAGCAGTATCAGTAGCATTAGCAGTAACACTTCCATATAAAATGCATATTTATAAACTGTAAATGTTACATGATCAAACAAAAATTGATAAGAGATTACAAATGAAACAGATTCATCATGATGGTATGCCTAAATAAGTTACATGATCAGACAAAAAATGATAAGATATTACAAATGAAACCAGATTCATCATGATGAATCATTACAATCATTGGATGGATTCAATAGATGAATGTATGAAGAAGTAGCAGTAGCAGTAGCATTATTAGTAACACTTCAATATTAAATGCATACTTATAAAGAGTATATGTTACATGATCAGAAAAAGTATAAGCTAAGAGAGTACCAATGAAGACATATTACAAAAAATTATAACTGATATAACTTACCAATCCCGGATACATTTTCAGTTAGGACATCTTTCTTGACTACACCAGTAACTGTATCTATATTTTTTTTGCTCTCTTCCGTCTTGATCTAATTACAACTTCACGACCATCATCTGATTGACACACTTTTGTGGTTGGTTAATCAGATTTAATTTTTTGAAATAATTGTTCAATGAAGGAGCATCATACATGTACAATGAACATTTTGTTAAGAATATTTGTTCTACTTCACTAACCAGTGCAATTTGT
>NW_020207516.1:0-1563 GCF_001531365.2 Cynara cardunculus var. scolymus | reverse complement strand
ATGTGTGACAATATATCTTGTGTAGCTGAAGCTTTCCCTTCCGCCAGATCTGTCTTTCTTTGCTTTATGATTGCAACGAGTTCTTTTCTAATGAGGTTGGCTGCATTAATTCCCCTCCTGAACGGTGTTCCAGGGAGGTCAATGGGGATCGAGAAAGCCCTAGAGCAATTTTGACACAATGATTTGACACATAGAGGACAATTTTGACTGGTATGGGATGATTTAAAAAGAATTAGTTTATGTTCTCTAAAAAAATGTGTTTTTGTTATCTAACAATGCTCAAGAGATTCTAGTCTTGTTCTCTGAAATAAAAAATCATCTAGAATACTCTGAATACAGATAATTCTTTAAAACTTGATATTAGGAAGGAGAAATGATTATTTTAAACAATTCGTCCAATAAGATTGACTTATTATTTTTTATGATTTTTATTAAAAAGTATATTGGAATGATAAATCAGAGAATATTATATAATATAATTCGAGAAAACAGAAGYAGAAACCGAAGGGAGGAAGATGACTCTGACTATTTGCTCTTATTTGTCGTTACTACTGAGTTATTATCTTCCTATACTGCTGTGTCATTTCAAGATGAATTTTATTTTTATATAGATCATTTGATATGTTTTTGGTGAAGAAACCGTATGGTTTCATACATGAGTTTGAAAATGTTTATATGTTATTTTTGGCATAATTTTATGTTTTGATATGTAATTAGCAATTGGTTAGAATAAAGGTGGCATAATCAAAATGGACGTATATTGGGATAAGGGTGACAAAACTTTCTGTATGTTAAAAGTGAGACTTTGATTACATGAGAACTGTTATCACATATTCATGATGCAATCAGTGTGGTTATCGCATCATTATGATGAAATGAGATTATTTTGTTACATGACTATGATGCGAGGAATAAGGTTATCGCATCAATGAGATGCGAGAACAATATTTTTATCGCATTATTTTTTTTATTAACCTGGATATCCAACCTGCTATGCGACCCAACTAATCCTAGGACGACTACCTACTTTGTAGATAGCCCGGGTTCACTGCATTTGAACCTCTGTAGCCACAAGAGAATTTTTTTTTCTCATTGGATTTAAACTTGGGACCTCCAGGTACTTTTGACCTTTAGAGTCAAGCTCAAACCAATCAGGCACCTCCAGGTGCTTTTGACCTTTAATTCAAAATTGCTAAAATTATAAATTTCCTAATTTATCTATTGATTTGTGGTTAATATTGGTTCTCACAGTTACCACAAACTAATTAGTTCTCATTTGATTAGGCCCCTATATATATATATATATATATATATCTATATAGGGGCTGGTTCAAATACTAACCCAATATTTTATGCAAACTATGCTAACCCATCTTAATCGTCCATTTTCTCATCTAACGGTTATTATTAAATGAGATTAAATAAACAATAATTTAATTAATATGTGTATGAACAATTGTTCAAAGGATAAATTGGTCAAAAATTTGTATTAATTAATATGTGTATGAACAATCGTTCATCTTCGTGCCTATATCAAGGTATGAACATTCATGTGAACCCTAT
>NW_020207515.1:0-1509 GCF_001531365.2 Cynara cardunculus var. scolymus | reverse complement strand
GATTAAGTCAAGTTTTTGATGTAATTATGAACGTCGTGTATTATTCTAACTCTCGTTATGTCGATAAACCGTTTTGTTTTAAAACAACTTGAAATAGTGTTATTTATAAACTGTTGCTATGACACGCTTGTCTGTTAGCATCTCATGTTTCCGCTTTAGCGGGGTGTGACATGTTACTTGATGATGAGTTAGTAGTTGATACTGCTAATAGTCAGAAAACTGTTACTAGTGTGTACAATAACTGTACTATTGTTATTGAGCACTGTGAACTTCCGATTCGGTTATTTCCCATGCCAATGAAAGAATTTGACGTAGTAGTGGGTATGGACTGGTTGGCAAAGTATCAGGCTAGTATTGTTTGTAATCAGAAAATAATCAGGATTATTTTGCCAGATCAGAGAACAGTTGTTATTTATGGTGATCGTCAGAATCATCATACCAGTATTTTGTCAGTAATGAAAGCCCAGAAAAGTATTCGAAAGAAGTGCCAAGGATGTTTTCACCAACGCCTCTCCACACATACACTCACCCTCTCACAACCGATTTTTTTAAAATCATAATTTTAAATTTACATTTTTTACCCCTATAATCAATTAATTAATTTACTTTACGTCCTTTACTTTTAAATGTTTCATTTTAAACCTTTATCAAATTAACATACATAATCGTATATCAATTAAAACATGTTTAAAAAATACATTTTTAATTTAACAAGTTACACCATTATAATCGTCTCGTTAATATCTTCGAAATAAGTCCAATATTAAATAGTTTTTGTGTAATATTCGGGTTATTAAATAAGATTTAATAGTTTAAATCATTACTTTTATGTAAATATTTTATATTATTGTGCATGTGAGTGTGGAATTGTGATGGGAGGCAGTTTATGCACTTTGTTAACTCTATTATTCACTTCTTGTAAAAGTATGAAAAAGTATTCTACAAGTCTTGACAGAAGGATATCCTCCACAGAAGACAACAGAGGACTAACGACATAAGCCTTATATTTGAGCAAGTAAAGTGTGACAGAACCTCTGATGTCTCTCACAGAGGTTCTGGAAAATGGTCGTCTGTCAATAAGAATATACAAGTCAATTACAGCAGAGCCTCTGAGATGGCTCACAGACGGCCTGCGGATTTCGTTTTCTGTGAAGATCATCTTCCAACTGTTTTTTCAAAAGTTGTTAGCTGCACGTGCTTTTCACCTGACTAGGACTTAATCGACTTTATTTGGACGGTTTAGATGATTTCACGTGTCAAGATCTTGTCAGTAAGATCGTTAGGAACTAGTATAAATAGCGGCTAAGGCCTTTGTAATGTGTGTGCTTCCGAATTGTAATCGTCTAATTTTTCAATTGAATCAATTGAAAAACCTTTGAAGCAATTTTCCTGTGTTCATCTTCTTCCTCATCTTGACTGTGTGTTCTTGATTTATTTACTCTGTTCTTTTCTTATTATTGTTTCTGCTGCACTTTAATCGTCTTAAAGTTCATTCAGAGTATTAGATCA
>NW_020207514.1:0-1508 GCF_001531365.2 Cynara cardunculus var. scolymus | reverse complement strand
CTTCTGGAACTTGATGGTAAAGTCATCTTCATCATCGTCATCGTCGTCACCATCTAGATCATCTCCGGTGTCTGGAATGACAAGTTCATCATCGTCTTCATCATCATCATCTTCACCATCTTCAACATCATCATCATCATCACCAGCAGCAGTGACAGTATGGACATCATCCCTAAGGATGGCTTCTACAACCTCAGCTTAGAAAACTTCGGTGGTAGGGATTACCGAAGCAGTAACCGCTTCAGCTTCAACAGCCTCTGCTTCAACTGTAACAGAAGCTGATACTGGACCAACAGCCTGAGAAGCTGTAGGAGCAGCATCAGATGATCCACCAGCGTTGGACCTCATATCCCCCTCTTTGGCTAAAACAACAGAGATTTGGCCAGAGAGTTCGTCCAAGCGCTGTCGCAGGAGAACCATTGAATCCTCCAGCCTTTGCAAAGCATTGGCTAGAGTTGTCATTGCCTCACGTGTTTGAGAGAGCAGAGCGCGATCATCGGCAGAGAAGAAGGGTGCACTCACTGGAGCTGGTTGACGGACAGCATCCAGGATTTGCTGAAAAAGTCCAGTCTGCTGTTCAGCTATAGCTTGAGCATCGTCAGCCCTACTGTGAAGAACAGCGAGGGCATCGTTGTTGATTTGAACAGCTTCCTGGAGAGTCTGGAGCTGACTCTGAACTTCTTGAACGTTCGCTTGGAGGGCTAGGAAATTCGCATCAAGATCTCCTTGGCGGGGCATCTCTTGGTGAACTTCATTGACCTTGGAGAGGACGGTATCAACGGCTGGAAGGAGAAGCTTGACGTTAGATGCCATATCATAGTCATCATCGACATCCTCATCTCCTCCATCATCTTTTTCTCTTTCTCCAGCATCTCCTCCACCTTCATGAGCAGCAGGCTGCTGCATTAAAGAATGACCTGCAAAAGAAGAAGTATGAGCAAAAGGCTCAAGGTTAGAAGAAATGAAGAGGTAGGAAGATGGAGTACTTGAGGGGCCTTCAGTGACATCAAAAGGAGTGTCACTGGTAGGAGCAGAGAAGTCTTCGAGAGGATGGACATCCGTATGCTGAGGAGCATCGAGAGAAGCAACCTCAGGTCCTGTGGTGTGTGTCTCAGTATCAGAAAGGACAGGCACTGATACGTCATGGACACGTGTAAAGACCAAGGAAGGAGGAGAAGAGAAAATGGTTGAGAAGATATGTGGGTGTTCAGCGGTGGCGGCGCTGATATCTACACTTTTAGTGATTTGGGTCACTGAAGTAATTGGGGAAGGTACCATTGATACGACAGTGATGGGAGAGATAACTGAAGAGCTAGGAGGGTTAACAGAAGGTGCCTCGGGGGTAAGGCTTGTTTCAATAACTGAAGCCTGTTGAGAGGCTCCAACTAGAGACGTGGATATCCCCTTTTTAGCTTTCTTGGCCCTCTGAGGAGAACCAAGAGTTGGTTGAGAGGGACGTTTAGAAAGGGTTGCGGTAGCTTGGCTAGACTCGGGGGGTTTACCCTTGT
>NW_020207513.1:0-1551 GCF_001531365.2 Cynara cardunculus var. scolymus | reverse complement strand
TAGAGGCATACGGGACTACGCAACTCCCGAATTTGGTCAATTGGCCTCTGGAATTGGTAGGCCGAAAATAACAGCAACATCTTTTGAACCCAAGCCGGTAATGYTTCAAATGATTTTTGCAATAGGTCAGTTTGGGGAAATATCTTTGGAAGATCCGCACTCTCATTTAAAATCTTTTTATAGAAATGATGGATCATTTTAAAATTCCTGGAGTTACACAAGAGGCCTTACGCTTGACACTTTTCAACCACCAAACTCGATCCTTAATTGGAATGATTTGGCGGAAAATTTTCTAAAAACAYACTTTCTGCCAACGAGGAATGTAAAAATTAGAAATGAAATTATGACGTTTCGCCAAGAAGAAGATGAAGAGGTATCGGATTCATGAGAGAGATTCAAGGATCTTCTTCGGAAGTGTCCTCATCATGGAATCCCTCATTGTATTCAATTGGAAACCTTTTATAATGGACTTTCCAGTGCCGCTAAAATTATTCTTGACGCAACGGTCGGTGGCGCTTTCACAGCTAAGACCTACAATGAGGGGTATGACATATTGGAACGAATTTCTAATAATAATACTGAATGGTCTAACCCTCGTGCTGTTGTTTCTAAATCTGCCTTAGGAATTCATGAGCTTGATGACATTTCTTCTTTGAATGCCCAAATTGTTGCTTTAAATATATTGGTTAAAAACAATTTAAATTATAATGGAGAAAAGAGTCAAGTGCAATCCATAATGTCCAATTCTTTCATGACCGAATCTTGTGTTTTCTATGGTGAAAGTCATTCTTATGAGTTTTGCCCCGGAAATCCCATTTCGGTAAATTATGTTGGGAACCATACAAGAAATAGCCCATTTTCTCCTACATACAATCCAAATTGGAGAAATCATCCGAATTTTTCATGAGCCGAAAATCCTGGACTTCAACCTCCCGGGGCAACCTAAGTCCAAAACCGAACCTCGAATCCCCCGGGATTTCATTAAGGTGGTCATCACATGCAAGGTAATCATCAAATGCACCAAAGCGAGCAATCTTCACAATCACATGCACCTAGACAACAAAATGCATCGGAGGGTAATGGTTCACTCGAATCTTTACTTAAAGGTTATATAAACCAAACCAATGCCACCTTGAGGAACTTCGAGACCCAACTCGGCCAATTTGCCGTAGATCTCAAAAATAGACCTCAAGGAACTTTGCCTAGTGACACGGAAACACCAAAAGAACATGTCAAAGCCGTGACTTTAAGAAGTGATAAGAACTTGGGAGACTCTAGTGCCACAACGGAAACACCTAGTGAGCCGATTTGTCAAGAAAATACCTCACATTCTTTTGACATATCAAAATTTCCAGTTCTATTTCCCTCAGTTGAAGAAACACAAAATCCAGTTTCTTTTCCAGAAACAGCAGGTATGCCCAGTTCCAGCACCACCCAGACTCCACCTGACATTGCTCACAGTGGGTAGAAACTGCCCATACCCCAACAGAAAAAGACCAGTCCAACAGATTTAGATCTGAGAGATTTACCTTTTCCAGGTAGGATGAAAGC
>NW_020207512.1:0-1567 GCF_001531365.2 Cynara cardunculus var. scolymus | reverse complement strand
TTTTTTTTTTTTTTTTTTTGGGAAGAGGGGACAAAAGATGGTTCCGTAGTGGGAGACACAAACCGAAGGAGAGAGAGAAAGGAGAGAGCGGCCTGTGGTTTTGGATGGTTGGGTGTGAAGAAGAGAAGGGAGAAGCCGAAGCCGAGGAGGGGGGGGCGCCGATTTGGAATCGGCTTGGGGTAGGGGAGAGGCCGATTGGCTTGAGGGGGGGTGCGGCTTATAGGTGGCTTAAGGAGGTTAAGAGGTCGGCGTGGGGAAGGGGGAAGTGGGATCGGTGTGTCAGACGGCTTGGGAGAAGGGGTGTAAGGGTTCGGTTTCTTGAGGGTGGAATGAAGGGAAGCCGAATGAAGGGAAGGGGGGGGCCGAATAGAAGTCAGTTGGAGGAAGACACCGAGTGAAATCGCGGGGAGATGGGGGCCGAAGGGTGTGTGGCTTGGAGAGGAGAAGGATGAGATATAAATAGGGAGAGTAAGATCTAGGGTTTAGAAAAGAGGAGTGGGCCGAAGTGTGTGTGGGCCGAAGGGTGTGAGCCGAAGGGGAGGTGAGGGTGATCGGTGCGAACAGAGAGAGGGAGTGATCGGTTTGTGTGGGGATGGTGAAAGGCCGATTGGAATCGGTGGGTGGGGGGATTCGGCTTGTTTAGAGATGGAGGGAGAGGGTAGGTGCCTTAGGGGTGGATTGTAAACGGCAAACGGCTTGTGAGATGAATCGGTGTGAAGGGGAGAGGTTTGGTGTCAAAAGAGAGAGAGGGGAGAGGGGCTAGGCGGCTTAGCAAGCCGAAGGAAAAGGTGGAAACCGAATTGGGGGGGCGCCGATTTGGAGAGGGAATAGGTTGGGGGGGGTTCGGCTTCTAAGGATAAGAGAAGAGGGAGGCCGAAAGGTGTAAGGTGCGCGTTCGGCTGATGGAATCGGCGAGGGAAAAAGGGATCGGTTTGTAGGTGTAGGAGTGGCGTGTAGGATCGGTTTATGTGTTTAGGGTAAAGATGGGTGTTTGTAGGATCGGTTTAGGAGCCGATGGGGTTGGGGATCGGTGTATGGTGTGAAGAGGAGAAGCCGAATGGTGGGAAGGAAACCGAATGGAGGATATTAGGCGGATGTGGGAAACCGATCGAGAAGGGGTAGGCCAAAGGGGAGAGGAGAGGAGAGGGAGGCCGATTGGGTTTAGGATTGGGCCCAAAAGGAGAAGCCCACATTCCTAATGTTAACAAAACCTTAGAAAAAAATACATAAAATGTTTAAAAATAACACATAATCATAAAAAATTACATAAAATGTTTTTGTTTTTAAATAATTAAATTGTTTTTTTTTTTTTTCAAACATAAAGGAAATTGAAAGAAAATACGAAAAATCATTGTTAAAATATAAACCTATCGTTAAAAGTAAAAAAAAACTAATAAAAAAAATACGAATTTTGTAAGCAAAACACACAGAGACGTTTTAGAGAGAAAAAAAATAGAAATTGATTTTTAAGAAAAAATACACGAGTGTAAAACCCATCATTTTAAAAAAATCAATATTTTAGAAAGAGGGAAGCATACACTCACACAGATACCAGACATGTTTTGAG
>NW_020207511.1:0-1567 GCF_001531365.2 Cynara cardunculus var. scolymus | reverse complement strand
GGCACACCAAAGTTTTTTCAAAGAAAGCAGGTGGGGAGAAGACTTGAAGCTTTCAAGAGGTGCTTGCTTTTTAAAACTTTGGGGAATATTGTTAGGACAAAAATTGTCCTAAGTTAAGAAAGTTTTATAATGTCCTTTTATTGTATTGTATTGTAATATCCATTGTATTTGGATTAAGGGCTATTGGGCTTAACATGTAAATGTCACCTATAAATAGTGACATGAGGCTTAGATTAGAATGTTGTTCATTCCTTCAATCATTTTGTAATTCACATGAGAGTCGTCTGAGAGCATTGAGAGTTTGTAGCTTTACTTTCTAATAATGGAAGCTGGCCGGTTCTTCATGATCTTCATCTACTTTCTCAATCTCTATCTAGATTTAATCTTGATTTGTTGTTGAATATTGGGATTCACAACGTCTAAGAGGGGTTGGAAGGGGAGTCACTCTAAACAAATATTGGAACATTCCTCGATGCAAAGGCTCATCAAATGAATGCATTGCTCAACTTGAGAAACAACTAGATGTTGAGAGGCAACTGCGTGAATCGAAGGATGAAGAGGTTAAGCATTTGTCTGTGACGATCCAAAAACAAGAACAAACACTGTCGTCGAAGGATGAAGAAGTTAAACATTTTTCTGCAATGCTACAAGAACAAAGTCTTAAGTTGGATGCAATATGTTGTCACCTTGCTTCTCAGGGAATGACGTCACCAAAGTTTCCTACTACAAATAGCAAGTTTGAAAGACATGTATTGATTTGTTCTTTATTTGAAAGTATGTTTAAGAGACTACTTCAATAAATCATTGCAAATTATATAAATTGTTTAACTAAACTTTCTAGGAATCTTTGAGAAGTGGTTTTCCATCTTCACTTTCTTTGCCACCCCGACAATCTACTCAAGTAACTTGTATAAGTAGCAAACTGTGTTTTCGATCTAGGCAGGAACCTTCTAATGCTATCCCATCTTCTCAAATTAACTTGCAAGAATCTAATAATATGACATCTCAAGTTGTCCCAACTAAAGACGTATTAGTATGTTTTTAAACTATCTAGATTTATTTTATTTTAAACTTGAGCTTTATGATGCATATATGACTTGTAATTTTTGCAAATGGTAATGTCGACTAGCACATTCAGATCTGAGAAACATCGTTGCACACGGTACAATTTATTATTCATTAGAGAAACAAACAATACATGGAATTACGCTTGAAGATGATTGTTTTAGCGTCATGATTGATGAATCAATCAAGTCAGCTGCTTTTTTACCAATACAATTGGTCAGCACAAAAGAGTAGGGGATGCATTTGCTAGTTTTGTGGCTTGGCCAAAAAGCCTTGTCATTGCTAACTTAAAGGTCAACCACTTATCTAACTTTCTTTAGTCATTAAATTTTCTTTCTCATATACGATATGCTTATTATGAACAAGAAAAAATGTTTGGAGTAGAGGAATGGTAATGTTGAAGTAGAGCCTAGGCGGTGAATTTGTTATAATTGTGTAAGGAACTGATCTAAGGGCTTTACTCTAATTGATAGGATCCCTAACCTATATATATATATATATA
>NW_020207510.1:0-1520 GCF_001531365.2 Cynara cardunculus var. scolymus | reverse complement strand
AAAAGCACGGTTCGCTTGTGTGAGTTTGCATAAATATTTGCATTCTTTTTATTATGATTCGTTTAATGATTTTAATTTTTTTTAAATATCGCAGCATTATGTCGGAAAATGAGCATGTGAACTCCGAAGAATACGATCCCTCAGAGCACAGCTATGATTGTGGCAATGATACCACATAATCTTCAGCGCGGTCACCCACCCCACAGCCGCCTAGCTCTGTGCCCGCACAGCCTATAGCGCCACAAGGAGTCAGATTTCGGGCTACCGCCCGAATAAGCATTCCTCCACCCGTGAGGATGACTTTCTCCGCCTCAACTGGAGCTGTGAGGGAGCCATCACGATCACACACTCGTAATGTAACACCTCCACCCGCTACTAGGACCATATCGGAGCATACTCCGAGTATGACCACCCTGGAGAATTTGTGGGTTTTGGGTATATCTCAGGATCTGGAGATGTGTCAACTTAGGCTAGAGCACTATCGACACTTTGCAGATGGAGTGATCACAGCCCTAGGCACTCAAGATAGTATGATGGATCGTTCACTAGAGTTGATCTTCATAGCTAGGAGGGCAATCAGGAGGTTGCACACTTACTTGGCGGTGTTAGCAGGAGCTTTGATGATAGTGATGGGGTTGCTTATTTGGAGTCTTATGCGTTTGAGGATTTTATTTCTTAAGTTATTGATGGATGAACTTTAAGACTTTCTTTTGAGGCTTATATCCGTGGTTTGTGAACAATCTTCTTTTATATTGCATGTTTATATTTTATTTATGGATCCTATGAGATTTTTGCCTATAGATAGTTAAGTTTTATTGATTATCGATTTAATGCCTTGTTATTATAAGTTGTTATATTATTATCTTGATTAGATGATTGTATCATGTCGGAAAACACAGTGGTAAATAATGAGAATAACCGAACTTCAACTTACAATCTGTGTATTAGAAGTATGCCTCCAAGAAGGAATACTCGCAGCACGAGAGAAAATCCTAAAAGCAAACACTTGATATAGCACAGTTGATAGCTCAGCAAATTCGAGAGGCAGTACCAACTATTGTCGCTCAGGTCACAGCAGGCATTAATGCAAATCAAAGGAGTGAAGGAGGCCCTAGTACCGAGAATCCCGTCAGAGAGGAGAATCGTAACACCAATGATAGAGGATGCAGTTACAAGACATTCATGTTCTGCAAGCCCAATGAGTTTCATGGTAAAGAAGGTGCAATTGGATTATTATCATGGATTGAGAGCATGGAGTCGGTACTTCATATTAACAAGTGTTCCGAAGACTGTAAGGTGGAGTATGCAACATGCCAACTTCAGGGAAGAGCCCTAACTTGGTGGAACATACAAGTTCAAACCCGTGGTCACCAAGCTGCCTATGAATTATAATGGGAAGAACTCAAAAAGTTACTCATCGAAGAGTATTGTTCTAAGAGCGAAATTCCGAAAATTAGAAGTCGAATTCTGGAATCACACCATGATTGGAATGGAGATAGACAAATACATAGCTCGTTTTC
>NW_020207509.1:0-1568 GCF_001531365.2 Cynara cardunculus var. scolymus | reverse complement strand
TCTCTCTCTCTCTCTCTCTCTCTCTCTATATATATATATATATATATATATATATATATATATGCAAAAGATCATATGAAAAGAAGAATTAAAATAAGAAGCATAAGAAATGATCTGGACCTTTGATCACTTTTAGTCTCAAACTTACCCATCAATCAAGCTTAATATGGGGATTGGTCCGATGCATCTCATCCTAATGTGCATCCAATGTGGAGATCCTTTCTTACGCTTTTCATCTTAACTCTTATTCTCACCCGAACCCAACCCTATACATATATAGGTGAATGATCGTGTGAGAAAAAAAGTTAAGTCAGAAGCGTAAAAAGAGATCTGAACTCTTAATCACTTTTAATCTCATGCCTACCCGTGAATTGTGCTTTAGAAGGGACCTGATTGATCGATCTGGTGCATCTTAGTGCACTTTATTAGTGTTGACATTTAATTAGGATTGATCCAAGGGTAGAGATTTCTTCTTGCGATTCTCACTATAATTTCTCTTCTCACCGGAACTCAATTATACATACATACATATATATACATATATATATATATATATATAGACTTGAGATCATATGAGACCAGTCTGTTTTCGTGTTACCCGTTGCATTCGCTAAGAACACTCTTTCACCCATCTTTTATTGGGTTTGTAGGTAAGATTTTCTTTGCATGGTTTGGACCAGTGCCGACGGTGCATGTTATTGATCTGGATGTTGTTAGGGACATCTTATCCCGAATGAACGAGTTTCAAAAGCCCAGAAAGAACAATCCTTATGTTAAGATACTATCAACGGGCATAATCGACTATGAAGGAGAGAAATGGTCAAAACATCGAAAGATCATCAACCCGACTTTCCATGCCGAGAAATTGAAGGTTTGAAACGGTTATTATGAAGTTAATTTATTTCTTGAGTTCAATAACTGTGAGTTGTGATCATGGAACCATGAAGCAATGACCCGTATCACCATAGTATGCCCCAACTTAGACGCGCCCTTGATGGTTTGTGTTTTGATCTGTTTGATGTAGTTGATGGTGCCGGCTATGTGTTTGAGTTGTTGTGAGATGATAAAGAGGTGGGAGACGATGTTTTCAAACGAGAAGTCGCTCGAGTTGGATGTTTTTGCTCATCTTCAAAAGTTAACTGGCGATGTAATTTCACGTACTGCATTTGGTAGTAGCTATGAGGAAGGAGTACGGATTTTCGACCTTCAGAACGAGCTTGGTTCAATATTGATGCATTCTATACAATCCTTGTACATTCCTGGATCAAGGTAGAAGTTATCATCAGTCTACCTTTTTTGTTTCGTTAGATAGATACATAGAGAGAGTGGTTCAAACGAAAACAATAACTAAATAAAAGAATACGAAACTGGTTAAATCACATGTGATTTTACAGTAACGGTCAACGCAAGGGTGTGCGGGCGACATGGCCCGCGACCTCAGCTAGCGGCCAAAGTCGCGTGAATCACATGTAATTTTACACGACAATTTTCTTATTCTTTTATTTGGTTATTGTGCTCATATGAACTTGACACACACACACTCTCTCTCTCTCTCTCTCTCTCTCTCT
>NW_020207508.1:0-1568 GCF_001531365.2 Cynara cardunculus var. scolymus | reverse complement strand
CTTTTGTTTACATTTGTTTTTGTTTTTTTTATGTGTTAATTTCTTTGTTTTGTGTGGTTGACGTTTTTTATATTTTAGTTAAATTCTTTTAATCTTTTTTTTTTGTGTTTTAGTTGTATTTTTTAAATAAAAAAAAATTAGCGGAAAAAGTCGGAGCGAATTTTTTTTTCTTTGAGGCAATTTAAATAAAATTTGGCAAAATAAATGTGTTTGGTCTTTTGTCATATTTTCTTAAATGTATGAAAATCTATTTCATTTTGGATCTAATATTTTTATATTTTACAGTAAAACATGTCTGCGGAAAATTCTATAAATTCCCAAATATCTGATGATAAAAACCCAATCCCTTTCATCAGATCTGACAATATTTCCCAGTTAGAAACAAACTTGATCCCAGATGAACCACTTTTTCCCATAATGCTATACCTAGACAAAAAACCAAATATCCACTGCTTCAACTTCAATATGCCTTAAGAATATCAGATAATCCCTACTATCCTTTGAGGACATCCTAGAGCTTATGCTTTATCAGCAACAACAGATGTTCCTCCAGTCTACTTTCAAAAATTCTGGCATACCCTAGCATTTATCAAAGAAGGAGATCAATTCTATTTTCAAGGGCATGCGGATGAATGTATGAGTGGTCTGACTCTAAAGAGGCTGATAAAGATTTTACACTTGCCGAGTCCAAGTTCTGCATCTTGATCACCTCAATTCGAAGAATTTGTGTCTGATCAAGATTTGTGCCAAGATATCAGACGTCTTGGTTATTCGAAATAACTCAAAAATCCGTCACAATTTCAAAGAAGATTTATTCCATCTGTATGGCAGCTACTGTTCTCTATCCTAAATCGGTGTCTTATATCTAAAACAGCAGGAACTAACACATGCAGCAGTTCGTTCTTGAAGTTCTTTCATGCATAGTGTTTAATCACGAATACGACTATGCAGTGGTGATCTAGAATGAACTAGCAGAACTGGTTTATGCGAAAAAGTTTGCTTCGAAGGAGAGAAAATTTGTGCCATTTCAAATAGTCTTACAACTTATCATTAGAGCTATGATGCGCGCCAACAAAGACATTCCTGCCAAACTGAACAATGAATTTGGCCCGGATTTTGAAATGCAATGTATTCGGCCGCATGTTGAAGTAGTAGATCTTGATTCTATTATGAATATTCCAGATGAGCTGATAGCCTATGCTGATCAAAGTGCTCAATGTCTGTTAGAATTTATAGGATAGTGATAGATCCTATACTTCAACAAGAGCCGGTTGAACTTACCCCGAGGTCACCCCATGCCTTAGCTGAGTGTCGTGAGGTTTTAGAATTAGGTGAGAGTGTTCACGTACAAGGGGTACTTGAACAGGGTGTTGAGCAGAGGGAAAATGAAAATGAGAGGGGTTCGGAGCGGGGAGACTCTGATAAGCAACACACTTCAACTGATAGTACTTCCTGAGCTTCTTCAAGCTCGGAAGTTACTGTATCAGAATCGGCTACTCAATCTGATGACAACAATGATGATGTTGATGATAACGTTGACGACAATGATTGTAGGATCGATTAACTCA
>NW_020207507.1:0-1569 GCF_001531365.2 Cynara cardunculus var. scolymus | reverse complement strand
AATTCCCGAGGCCAATTGACCAAATTCGGGAGTTGCGTAGTCTCGTATGCCTCTATTTTTGTCATTGGCAATATTAACAGTGGCTTCCCGAGGAGGTGGATTATCCCTCATGGTACGGTTTAAAGTGGGGTTTTGCCGATTGTTTCTACCTCTTCTTCGTCTCCTAATGGTTCTTTCTAACTCGAGATCAAGAGGTAAAAGATCACCGTGTTGTAGACGTGGCATACAACACAGGAACAGCGAATGATACAAATGACCAAGGCTCTAATGAAAATCAATATCTCAGGATAAAAATCGCGCCAGTCCCCGGCAGCGACGCCAAAAACTTGATGCGTTGGAATCGTAAGTGTGCACACAGTGGGCACAAAATCCCCAAAGTGGTGGTGCAAGTGCACGCCGACACTATGATCGCTTCAAGTAATAAAGTGGTATAGTACCAAGATCGTTTCCACAGTGACTGGACTTACTGAGAATCAGAGACTTTCACAAACTTCTTGAGCATGTTTCGGTTTTGAGAAAATATTTGAGTTTTGAATGTGCAAAGCTTAGAAATACAAAGTAAACTTTCAATATTAAAAGATGGGTATGGGTGTAAGCTTCCTTTAAGAAAATTGTTGGGACAGTTTGGTCAGGAACTCATGGGACTTCTATAAGAACTCCAATCTCTCGAAAGTGAATTCTTATATACTGTGCCCACAGATTAACCACAAAGCGTCCAGTTTTATCAACCTTAAGCTTGCTGAATTAGCTAATAGATAAAAAGATATCTGGTTCCACTAGCCTGAAGATTTATACTCACAACTCATTGTAGTATAAACTCGACTAATATCTGAACATTAGCTAAAAACATGCAGAACCCGCATCTCTGCGTGAATATCAAAGACTCTCTCAAATCTTTGTGCATCATCTAAGTCGTATTTCAGATCCGCTGTAACACCCCCAATCCTTACATTGCATGTAACACATATTTTATATAGTGAATACATGTTTTCCCCCACATAGGTCATTGATACAAGAGTCTGTAATGTAAAATATGCAAGCCAAAAATTCCAAAGGTACATGTTCTTGCATCCTAGCATCTATGCTTCCAAAAACAGCTAAGCACATAGGGAAGTAATTCACATAATATTTTTTTTTCTTATTATCTTTACATGCACACATAATTTTGAAAACACGAAATGAGGGTTAGACATGAATGTCTAGTGAGGTTCCCTTTTATGTAATGTAGGGTGAAGATCACCAAAACATTTATTTCAAATAATTCATCTTATGAAGCAAAACTAAAAACATACTGCTTCGGTCCATCGGGCCTATGGTTTCAAACCACACTTGGAATATATTTCGACATCCACGACCAGAGCCCCTCTGGTCTTTCTTCCAGAGCTTCTGGTTTTCGGCCAGAGCCTCTGGTTGTTCGAACCAGAGCTTCTGGTTCAAAAAACTTGATCAACCAAAGCCTCTCTAGTTCAACGTGTAAGCCAACCAGAGCCACTCTGTTCTATTTTTCATAAAAAGATTCTAAGTATAAAATTCTTTTCTTAAAACATCTAAAAATATGATTTTGACATG
>NW_020207506.1:0-1569 GCF_001531365.2 Cynara cardunculus var. scolymus | reverse complement strand
CGCAGCAGCAGACAGCAGCTTTGCCGCCTGTTTTCTTCGTCCCCGACAGCTCCAAACAGTAGCAGCAAGCAGCAAGAGAAGGGCTGCTGTTTCCTTCTCCTCGTTCGCCAAAACAGCAGCAGCAGCAAGCAGCAAGAGGAAAGCTGCTGTTTCCTTCTCCTTGTTCGCCAAAACAGCAGCAGCAAGCAGCAAGAGGAAAGCTATTGTTTCCTTCTCCTCGTTCGCCAAAACAGCAAACAGCAAACAGCCCCTAGCTGTGCTATTTTCGTGTCTTCTGCCCGTGCCTTCCTCGACCAGCAAGCAGTAGCAGCAGCTGCTGCGTATTCTTCCCGTTATTCCTCGGCCAAACTGCAGCAATGCTGTGTTTTCTACATCCTTTTCTCTCTTAGCAGCAACCGACMGTCAGCTCGCGTTTTGCTGCCTGTGGCCTCTCGACAGCAACAACAGCCACTGCTGCGCTACCTCTTCMTCTTTTTCGTCARGCAGTCTCGTAGCCGTGCAGTCTTCTAGGTGAGTTCATTTTATCCCGATGTGTATTTAAATGCATGATGATRTGAATAAGATAATTAGCCTATAGTTAATTCTAGGAGTATACCAGTTGTGACGGAATAGGTTATACTAGATCTAAACGGGATTGAGTTTTTGGAATAGTGKTTACAACCGCTTGGTAAGTTGTTTATCTTAAGGCATTATATACTAGAAGACCCTAGCGTTTATAAGTTATATATATTTWTGTTTGACGTTAATTATCCACGTATGYGATCAGAATGTYGTGAATCTATGTTTTCCRAAAGTGGTATTATATTATTTTGCGTGAGGGATGGTATAAGTTGGCGGTAGGCATTGTGATTATTATGTAACCTCCAAATCATCCTCTCACTTCTCGGAAATAGGCATTGTGATCATTATGTAATTTCCGAGATAAAGAGCTTATGTTCACGACCGACTACATGACTGGATTAGGTTGATGTCGAAGGTTTATACCGATAAGTGACGCTCTATAAYGTTGATCTATGACTTACTTTGTGTCTGTCATAATCAACGGTAAATCGGGTCTCCCCCGTCATCTTCGGATGTTTGGTGCTCCCAAGAATTACCTGKTACTTTCCGTCCTGTTTATACCGATTGGATTGCAATAATTATATGTATGCATATACTCATTCTTTGTTGTATGTAAGGCTTTATGGTTGTACATATTTTATTGATTGGACTCACTAGGCGTAAGCCTAACACTTCTTCTTGATATGTTTTGTTAATCAGGTTCCTTTAGCGGCGGGGCTAATAAGGGTTGAGGGAAGCTTCGTTTTGTGAAAGGCTCTTTTGTAGTTATAGCCTTTGTTTCTTTAGAACGTTGCGTTTTTGGTGTTTCGGTATTTTGGAGAATGGTAGAAACACCCGTCTTTAATCTAGTCATGGAAATATCTAGATTAGTAGGTTGTGTTATTTATCTTCTCAGTAGTCGGATTGTAAACGCCATACTTTTACCTTTGTTAGGTGAATTCTATACCAAAATTCTGGCTCTCGTCTTTTATTTTCAGTCTAATTATATCTGACTTTTAGGGTGTTACA
>NW_020207505.1:0-1538 GCF_001531365.2 Cynara cardunculus var. scolymus | reverse complement strand
TCCAAATCTGGAAAAAAAGACCAACTGCCGTTCCAAATCGATCGATCATGGGAAACCAGCGTCTCAGTAAAAAGGAAACAGAGCTTCTGTGAAGAGACACCAGAGCCTCTGTAGAGAGACAATAGAGCTTCTGTGAAGAGACGCCAGAGCCTCTGTGAAGAGACAACAGAGCCTCTGTAGCTATCATCAGAGCCTCTGTAGCTGTCACCAGAGCCTCTATGGCTGTCTCCAGAACCTCTATGGCTGTCACCAGAGCCTCTKTGGCTATTACCAGAGCCTCTGGTTGTTCAATCCTCTGGTTGATCAGGCGACCTCTTCAGAATCATACTCTGGATGAGGTTAATCCTAAAAGACTTAGTTTTTCAAATGAAGGTTTTGAAATATGGTTCTAACCTGAAAATCCAGATGTGCAGGGTTGTTACAGGCGAGCCTTTGATCAGCACAATACTTCAACATAAAGTACTTCCACAACTTCTTCAAGTTCGGAAGATACTATATCCGATAATGTTGGGTTCGAGTATGGGCGTTATTGTTGTATTCAAGTTCTCCATATTTTACATGTTTTGTAATAGTGTAGGTTTATTATTTTCTTAGTATAACTAGGAGTTTCCTTTGTAATTGTCATTAGCAAGTCATTAGCTATTGTAATATGAAATTAGCCTTGTAATTTCTCTCTCAATCAATCAAGAGACTTTTGGTGATCTACTCTCTCTTCATCTTATTTCTTGAAGATCTTAATCATGTTTGTATGATTTTGGGAACCACAATTGGTATCAGAGCAGACTGCAGCAGTTTTGATTAGAGGATTAAACAAATTTGCACAAATATTAGTGGATTTTCGATCTTCATCTTCATCTGTTCATATTTGTTCTTCATCCAGGATCTGTTTTTGATCATTTTTTTGGTTGAATTTTGATTGTTAATCGATATTATTTGCATCGTTAGATTCGCAATATGATATTGAACAAGTTTGATTCACAATTTTTTTTATTTTAAACAAGTTTTGAACCTGATTTGATCGATTTTTGAGTTTTCAAATACTGTTGAATGTTCTTCAAAATTCATAAATTTTCATGTTTTGATCCAAAATTTTGGTAAAAAGTGTGAAATTTGTGTTTTTGGTTGAGTTTAAGTCCGATTAACTCTTAGTCGATTTAGTATGTTTATCGCTTAAAGCTTGTACGGTTTATACTTGTATTTTTTTCTCTGTGAATTGAATTTGATCGGATAAGAATAAACCGGTCAAGTCGTGATCGGATTAAGAGGTAAATTGATCGACCCTTGCGCGGATAGTTGAGCGATTTAAATAAATCGCTTGGTAAGTGGTTTGTGCAGATTTTTGAGCGATTAAGGAAATCCGCTCAACAGGTTTGTATGTTGTGCGATTTATTGTGTGATTTACCAGGTTAAGGTTGAGCGATTTACTCTTTGATTGAATCTTTTGAATGATTGTACTTTGACTTTGACTTTTTGAACGGATTTGTGAACGGTTTTTGACTTTTGCTTTGTGATCGATTTAAATCTTTGACTTTTTGATC
>NW_020207504.1:0-1533 GCF_001531365.2 Cynara cardunculus var. scolymus | reverse complement strand
TAACCTAAAGCTTTTACCAATTACCACAAAATTAACCTAAAATACCTAACCTAAAACATTTACCACTTACCACAAAATTAACCTAAAGCATTTACCAATTATCAGAAATTAACCTAAAATACCTAACCTAAAGCATTTACCAATTACCACAAAATTAACCAACAAAATTAACCTAAAATACCTAACCTAAAGCATTTACCAATTACCACAAAATTAACCAGCAAAATTAACTTAAAGCATTTACCAATTACCACAAAATTAACCAACAAAATTAACCTAAAATACCTAACCTAAAGCATTTACCAATTACCACAAAATTAACCAACAAAATTAACCTAAAACATTTACCAATTACCACAAAATTAACCAACAAAATTAATCTAAAATACCTAACCTAAAGCATTTACCATTTACCAATCACCACAAAATTAACCTAAAAACTAAAATACTTAAATACTACTAATTGAAGCTGCCAGTTGGAAATTAGAATCAAGACAAGTAGAACTTAGGTCTTAGAAGTAGGCAGTAGCCAAGTAGGAACAGTCGAACATAACAAACTTATAGAAAAGAGGCGAGACTCACTCGAGAGCACACAACCACACACACTCACAGTCCACAGACACAGTCGGCAGTCGCAGGCTCTCGCCCTCTCGGCRCTCGCAGTCGGCACTCGGCAGTCGCAGCCTCGCAGGTCGCAGCCTCTCGGCTCTCGCCGTCCGCCACAGCGCCACTGGATCTGGTCCCGTCCGSCCACTGGATGAAGAACAGAAGAAGAAGAAGAGAAGAACAAGAACTGAAGGAGCTCGTATGCGGTAATCGATTTCGATTCGGTATGCGTATGTCTTCACACTCACACGAATCACACTTCACTCTTCACAGGCTCACAGCTTCACTCGTTTCTGATTCAAAGGGGCCTCTTATCTCTTGTTGTTGGGGCCCAATTACATCTAACAAAAAAATACAAGTAAAAAAAAAATTTGGGCTTTCCTATCTAATTTTTGTTGGGGGCCCAGGACCCCAACCACCTTCTCCTGCATCCGCCCCTGCGGCTCAACCTCAAATTTAAGATTACCATACTCAATTGTGCATGCACATTTTAGAACATTTGTAACAGTTATTCTATAATTTTTTAAAATAAAGTACTAAAAATTAAAATCACTGTAAAAAATTATATCCAACTCTTACGGTTACTCTATTTTAACAATTTTATCATTAATTGTATTATTAAAACATTTAGTACATTTAATAAAATATTATTTTTCTCTCAAACTCGTAATCTCAATGTCTTCTATTGGTAAAAAACAATTAAAGATCTCTCTCCCCGTTTATCTATTTTAACATGTGGTATAACATAGTTGTTAGGATAAAAAAAAATATATAAAATCTTTATTTTAACATAGCTATTAAAAATGTATTTAAATACTTAGTTTTAAATTTAACATAAAATGAAATATTTTCAATAAATTATATACTTTGTAATTAGTAAATTATTATAGTGCAATTAACAAAATCAGTATATAATTATCTAAATTA
>NW_020207503.1:0-1569 GCF_001531365.2 Cynara cardunculus var. scolymus | reverse complement strand
TTTGTTTATGGTGTTGTGTGGTTAACTACTTAATGTGGTATTAATGTTTATGGAAGTAATTGGTTGACAACTCAATTTTTAGTATGTGTTAGCTGGGAGTAAGTGGTTAACAACTATTCTTTCTACATTCTGTTGATGATTCTTTAGGTATTATGTTCTTTATGTTGTTATGAAAGTCAATTAAAACATATGCACGTAGGTTGCTTCATATACGTGTAGGTTCATCACCTGGTTCTTTTCTAATTGGTGGTGTAGGGGAATGAAAAAGGAAAGTGTTATCATGGATATTTCTTATTTCTCCAAATGGGTTCTTTCTATTTAATTGTTCATTTGTTAATCAATTGAGAGCTTGGTTCCTCCTCTTTTCTAAAGTAGAAGTTTATAGAAGGATCATTATTATTGAGTCTTGGTAGAAAAGAGATCGTGTTCAACAACTATATGGAATCCGTCCAATGGTTTTTCTGATGACTCAGAGCAAGTAAAAAGTAAACATGAGGGATTGCCACTTAAAAAGTAAACATGGTAGAATACAATGTTGCATAAAGTGTGCTAAAAGAGTGAGACTGTTTCCGTGTAAGTAGAGCAAGTAACCTCTCCCTATGTCTAATGTGAAAAGTAAACATGAGGCTTTAAGATGGTCATGCTATCATGTTCTTATTTCCATTGCAAATTGACAATTGAGTTTTTCTAAATCAAATTGTGGGTGTTGTTTCTTAACTCAATTTAGAGTTCAAACGMTTSTGCTTCCTRGTTTGGTTTCTTTGAAGTGCATACAAAAWTTTTCCCTGCAGATAGTGTTGTAGATTTCCCTATCAAAGAAGAAAGTGGACAAGTGGTAAGTTGAGTGGTTATTGTTTCTAGGTTATGGATTATTAGTGGATGCATTTGCATTAGTTAATTATATTGATAGGCTTTTGCTTTTGGTCAAGTAGTAAGTTGAGTGGTTACTTTATTTGATAGGCTTTTGCTTTTGGTAACACAACATCCATTAATTGTGTTGTTGCTTGAATTCCAGTTTTTTTTTATCTCATCCTGTGGTCAAACCTGCATTGATGAATTTCCTAAGCACACCTAGATTTTTTATATATACTGTGGAGCTCATCTTAGTTGAGCAGCAAGTTCTTTTTTTTGCTTTTAGACACATGATGTATTTTCAAACAACTTTCAAATAATACAATTTATTGGGTGCCATTGTCTTATGCAAGTGATACCTCAATTTGAATTTGGCTTTCATGTATGACCATGTTTTAACAAAAAATCTTTTTGTGGGCTTTATTTTCACTAAGAGCTACAAAATTGTTCCATTTTTATCTCTAAGAAGTTGATCAAATTGGGTTTTTCCACAACATCCTCTTGCATTCTCACACCAAGGGATATTGACTAATATTCCAAACACTTCTCTTGAACCATGTTTTTTAGATGAGCAAGTTCTTGGAATGATTTAAATAAAAAGGTATAAAACAGTAGGTTATGATTGTATATATATTAAGCTATGGTGTGGCATTCTTTGGCATCTAGGACTACTTTAAACTTCTTAACAGAATTTATGTTGCTAAGTAGGTTATGATT
>NW_020207502.1:0-1570 GCF_001531365.2 Cynara cardunculus var. scolymus | reverse complement strand
CGAGTCCTTAGTAGTCTTAGCCTCAACAATGAACCATAACTGCTTTAGTATGTCTTTCACCATAATTGTTGAAAGGTAAGAGCATGTCCTATAACATTGTTCTTCAGAAAGAGAGCAACGTCAGSGAACTGTTGTTTGTCTGCGGGGATATCCAATAAGGCGAGATGGTTRTTTGGCTTGAAGTTGCATTCTTCGATGTCAAAGTTTACGTTTGATGCACTGACCATTCTAGTTAAGAAGTATTCGAGGAGAAAAGAAAGATTCACAAAGATTTAGAATGAAGATCATAAAGGATATAATTAATCATTCATTCAAAAAACCAAAGAAAAATGGATTTTCGAGTTTAGGTTAAGAAACAAGGTTTAGTAATAAACCAAGAAGAATGGTTTTTACAACCTATTTACTTTGTATTTTAAAGAAGAAGAAGAGGAAGAAGATACAAACAAGTTTCCTCTTAGAATAACAACCAAAATGTTTAATAATGAACCTGTTTAGTTTGAAGAAGAATAAGAAGACAGGTATGTGTTCTTGTTGTTTCTTGCCTTTTTAGTGTGATAGAGTTTTTAGGAGAAAATGAGAGCGTAAAGGTTGAAAAGATGAGTGTGGGTGGTATCAGTAGGTGAGATGAGAGAGAAAGAGGAGAGAGAAAAATGACGATTCGTGAAAAGATTTGCCATGATGATTTTAACACGTCATGAGATTTTGATTAGATGGGGAATGGCAATGGACATCGTGTGTTAGAAACACATAGGATAACTACCCTTTATTCAAAAGGGATTTTAATGACATAAAAATATGACTGTTCAAAAACTTTGATCCTTTTTTAGAAATGTTTTGATAACTGAATAAGAAAAGTGTTTACTGATGGTTTTAAGTATTTTTTTAAAGGAAAACACTTTAGAGAAGGAGACGTACCTTGGGAGAAAAGATACATTTAGATAGGAGTTTAGTGATAGAGGAATATTGAAACATTTCACATATAGTACTAGGTAATGTTTAATGTTGAGAAAACCTTATTTCATCAAGGGGTTTTGTAAAAAGATCCGCTAGTTAGTACTCAGTATGTATAAATGAAGTTCAATATCACCATTCATAACATAATCTCTGATAAAGTGATATCTGATCTCAATATGTATTGTCTTAGAGTGAAGTATAGGATTGCTTGCTATAGCAGTAACACTTGTGCTATCACAATAAACAGGGTTTTTGATAACTGAAGATCATAGTCACTGAGTTGATTTTTCATCCAAAGGATTTAAGCACAACGACTTCCGGCGGCTACATATTCAGCTTCAGCGATTGATGTGGACAATGAGTTTTGTCTCTTGCTTGTCCAGCTTACCCACTTACCATCTTACCACCAAGAAGTTGACAGCCTCCAGTGGTGCTCTTCCTATCTATGTTGCATCTTGCAAAATCACATCTAAATATTCAGTTAGATCGAATCCTTTTTCGTTAGGATACCAAAAACCTAGATTGGGTGTACCCTTCAGATATTTGAATATTCGCTTTAGAGCGATCAAATCAGATTCTTTATGTTCAACTTAATATCGTGCACATAAGCAAGTGG
>NW_020207501.1:0-1572 GCF_001531365.2 Cynara cardunculus var. scolymus | reverse complement strand
TGCATTACAAGAAGTTGATTTGCATAAGGTGAGTGATCTAATATGTTTTACACTCTTTATCCATGAATTGTTTGTATCACCTTTTTATCTAATTTAAAGTTTAAACCGTATGAGTCTTATTCGGATTTTTTTTACCTAAACCGGATAAGAGTTGGGCGATTTAATATAAGTCGGACAAGGCTTAGTCGATTTAGATTAAACCGGACAAAGAGGGTTGAGCGGTTTAGTCTTAAACCGGGCAAGGTATAAGCGATTTAAGTATAAACCGCTCAAGTGTTAAGTGGTTTAGTCTTAAACCGGTTTATGAATTTTGATTTTATGATTAAGTGTTTCAACGGAGAAGTATGAATACGACCATGTGATGACCGGATTATTTTAAATCGGTCAAGGGAGGCATAGTGTTGTCCGGATTTGTTATCCGGACAAAAGTGTTGGAATTGATTCTAAGTGTTAAATCGGACAAGCCTTGGGCGATATGTTGTCCGGATTTGGTAAATCGGCCAAGACTTGACCGGAGATTATATTGACCGGATTCATATTTATGCCTTGTGCATGGTTGATAAAATTGTTATTTTAACATAAAAATGGGAATTTTGATAATTTTGAACTAATAATAAATCCATTGACTGCGGTCTATTTGGAATTGTTTTTGTGAAATGTTTTGATGAGAAAATAAGGATGGCATATTAAGGAGAGATGTACCATGGGATAAGGGTGACATATCAAGAAGAGGTGTACCATGGGATAAGGGTGKCATATCAAAGAGAGGTGTACATTTGGATATAAGGGTGGCATTTGTGTGTATGTTATGTAATATAACTCCTACTATTATTTCCTTTAAGATTACCATAATCTGGAATTTTTATTTCTTTGTGACTTAAAGGTTTAGGATCACGGTTCTTATTAGAAAACATAGTCTGGATGTTATTGAGGAGAAGATGCCAGGTTTAGCCTGAAACTTTAAATTAACCTTATTTAATTCGAAAGATTTAAAAGTGGCATCATGATAATCTAGTTAGTACAAACCTGTTTTGGATTTGATGTATTATTTGTAAGCAGAGAATTTGACTTGAAAAGTGGAAGGTATTGGTAGTATGCGCTTATCTGTTCATATATTTGTTATATTTATGAAAAAAATGTTTTGCTTAAAAGTTTTGGTGATTTTCACCTTGCAATGACATAAATAGGGTAACTCACTAGACCTTTCGTTCTAACCCTCATTTTGTGATTTCAAATATGTATTGCAGGAGGTACAGATGGTAAGGGAAGGGGAAAATGTGATATTTTCCTATATGCTTATCTTCATGAAGATTTGTCTCTGATGTATAGTTTTGATTGATAAACGTTGATTAGTACAAAAATTGTATTTTGAATTCTCGAAGACATGTATTCAGTATGGCAAATTCTTGTACTAAGGGACCTGAATGGTATATAAACATGTATTTCTTCTGTATGAAGTATGTTTTACATGCAATGTGTTGTATTAGGGTGTTACATATATCATAAAATTTTTAAAAAAATATCGATGTTAGTATCAAATTAACTATTTAAAAGTTATTTTTTTGTGTAATT
>NW_020207500.1:0-1572 GCF_001531365.2 Cynara cardunculus var. scolymus | reverse complement strand
GGTTGAAAACTATTTCCAAACCCCCTCCTCAGCTTGGGTTCTGCCTAAGCTGTCGAGAATTTCTGGAAGGGTTCCCTTATGGGATAAGCCCTACAATTTTCCAGTTTATGAACTTTTTTACCAACTGATTTACAAGTTGGCCAGTTTAAAAACTAAAATACGCTTTCCAATCACTGGCTTATGGGTTTCTTATCTATACCTCGAGTTGCCTTTGGTTCTCTTTGGTTGCCTTTATGTTATGGGATTTCAAAGTGGGAAACCCACCAAATTTATCACCCAACTCTATATGCTGTTCCAAGAGATAAAAAATGGTAATGTAAAGATACATTACAACTGTTTTGCATTAAATTCTATCAATATATATAGCAACTGGAACAAATTCCAGCAATTGACTACACGCCTAAAATAACAGCTAAAACCTCTCTTTATAAGTATCTGTCGGCAATTTACTCAATCATCAACAAATGAAACAAACGGAGTAAAGATCAAGACTGGCATTTAAGTTCCGTTTGGAGTGAAATGAAGGCATAATGAATGATACAAGTTTTTCCCCATGTTGATATATTCATTCGATTGGTCACCTATCCACCCCTCGAAAATACCCTGATAATGAAAGTCAGCACCCTTCGAATCGGAATCGACTGAAGGAGAGTGAGAGTTTGAAGTTAATATCCAGGGGTTGCTTTCCCTATGTCATAGTCCGAATTTTGATCTTGACATGTCGGTGGTTTTAACTGTAGGCATTTTGCCAGCCCGCCTCAACAAAGGGTCCCTCTTTGATAAAGAAAATGAAAGAATCTCAGCTCCTGCCCTGACGAGGAATCTAGACTAGAGAGAATATAGAACATCAATTCGTGAATGAAAAAGAAAAAACGTGAGGAGAATTGTTGATTCCACAAGTACCATGGGCATGCCTGTTGGGGCTTTGAAAAACTTGATCTTCCTAGTAGTTCAATATAGGAGCTATAGACGTTTCATTCCTATTCGTTGTTATGATGTTCTGGCAAATTCTGGGCTAGACATTGCTCTACATGATACTTATTATGTGGTTCTCTCTTCCTAAAAGGGTAATTTCAAATCTTTCTTCATGATAAATCGATGCTCTTCGGTTCTCATTCCTTCTATAAATCATTTACCCATTCATCCAAGATCAATTCAACCATATCTATTTTGGGTTGCCCCAAAAATGCAACGTTCCCTACAAAGATATCTATGACGTTTTTCTTGGTCTACAAGTTCTTTTGCTTATGTAGCGACATTTTAAATATTTAATCATTAGTCAAAAGACTTGCCAAAATTTGTCAAAGTCCCACATTGGCTGGCAATGGGAGGCAAAAGAAAGAGAGAATAGAATAAAATGGTGGGGGTGGGCAATGTTAAAAAGCATCTTTGCGCTTGGGGCAATGACGCAGCTAATGAGGTATTAACCGAGGCGCGTCAATTGCTGGTTGAAAACTATTTCCAAACCCCCTCCTCGGCTTGGGTTCTGCCTAAGCTGTCGAGAATTTCTGGAAGGGTTCCCTTATGGGATAAGCCCTACACTTATCCAGTTGATAAGCTTTTACTATTTGA
>NW_020207499.1:0-1576 GCF_001531365.2 Cynara cardunculus var. scolymus | reverse complement strand
CATAACGGTCTTTTGTTTTCTCTTTGTTTTTCTGCATAATGTCTCCTTGATTATGGCTCATCATCCACTCGTAAATTGATATTTTTATGCAAGAACATGATACATCAAGTCTTTCTTCCACCCCCAAGCCTTGATATTGTATATTGTGTTACAAGTCACCTTTATAAATTGCTTTGGTTTTTCTGTTTTATGTAAACGCATCTATGCAATAGATGGGTGTGCACTGTGTGTGCTTAACCTGATATACACATGAGATCATGAAGGTGTGTGTGTACAATGTGTGCATAGTGTGTGCTTAACCTGATATACACATTATTTTATTTGGCCATTAACGGTGATGACCTTATGGTCATAATAAACAGAAGTTGAACTGAAACAGACCCAAAAACACAATAATAAGACCATCATTAACACTAAATAAAGCTTCTGCATTTTCTTGAAACCAGACTCCATTGATCTTATTTAACACCTGTAATATGTATCCAAAGTTTCATAAAAATCCGACAACAATAACTTAACCAAACTTAATTTAAACTCATTTTAGTTTCTATAATTCACAGCTCAAAATCAACTTTTTATCAGTTTTTAGACACAAATATAACCACATTTCATTGTCAGAATCACACACAACTTAAAACTACAAGATTGTTTATATATACCGCAACGTAGAAGATGTCATAGTTTCTCACTACCATTACAAGTGACGATTACAAAAATTATCAATGAAAGATGTGCTATTTGAGAACTTTTTGATGATTTTTATCAAGGCATTTTCATGTTGTAGACCATACCGGGATCATATTTTTTTTGGGATACTGGAAAGCAAGACAAGAAAGGCCGGAGAGAACTCTATTCTCAAAATACGAAGATATGACAAGGGATGCTAGATAAATTAAATTAGGTTTATACGGTAATAAGCACTTTTAAGTGTTTGGATAAACAATTTATATCGGTGTCAAGCCGGTAATAAAAAGTTTTTGAAGAAGTTAAATCATTCTAACTTATGATAAGTTGATAAACATTTTTATAGAAAAACATAAGTTGTTTCAAATAAACAATCCCAAACACCTTATCAAATAACCTCCTTGAGCATATATTTTAGTGATATTGGTTAACTTAAAATATCGACATTGGCCTACCGAATGCAACGTCTCAAATAATTAATAAAAGGATAAGTCACAATTTTCGTTGTGGTACGTTGATTTTTTGGTTTTCGTCCTCTTATTTTTTTTTTTGAATTATAAAATTTTCCATGTCAACTGTCATTGCCTCCATTATCATTCAATAAGAGGCCATAGATGATGGAGGTGGCCGGCTATGTATCTATACTACATATATAAGCATTTAAGTCATTATTTTAATTATAACTCTTGAAGTATATATTACAATCATTTTATGCATAAAATTCAAAAAACTCTTAAGTACAATTTTTTATACACAATATACAAGTCTTTCATGCAATATCTCACACCCCCCAAATGTTAATTGGGTCAAACCCACTTTTTGTTATCAGGCTTTTACAAATACTCAGTTGGGCCGATTTCTTCTTCTTCTCACTTTCTCAGCATCCTATCTC
>NW_020207498.1:0-1559 GCF_001531365.2 Cynara cardunculus var. scolymus | reverse complement strand
GGAACTCTAGGAATTAAATTCATGGGAACATAGGGAGATTGTACAGAAATTCACAAATTCGTGGATGAATGCCTTCCAGAAAATTTACCATTCGAACTTTCCACTRTGGGTACTCCTCACGTATGAGCGTGGGAGGTTTCGATTGTGAACCAGTGCTCATAAAGGGAGTATTTGTCAAATTCGCCATTGATAGAAGAAGAAAAGTAGGAATAACAAGAAACTGATGAAGTAGTGAAGAACAGGGTAAGTTGAAAAAGAAGACTGGTGTTCTTGAGCGAATGAAGATTAATACCAAGAACAGAATAAATCAAATTAGAATTTGATTCCGGCTCTCATACCAATTGATAGGATCGATTAACTYAGTTTTGGATATTAATCACTTACTCTGGATGATCTATTTGACAATATTAGTGCAGCGGAAGCAATAAGAACAAATAGAGTAATAATCAATGAAGAACACAATTGACGAATGTATCAAGAACACGAGAGAGAAGCTTCAAATGATTTTCAATTGATTGAAAAGGTTTACAATACGATATGGAAGCACACTGAATTACAAAGGCCTACGCTGCTATTTATACTCGTTCCTAACGGCTTTTCTGACATGACCTAGATGTACAAATTCATCTAAGCCGTTCAAATAAAGCAGATTACAAAAAGTCACGTGATAAGCACGAGCAACTAATAAACCTAAGTAAAACAGTGAAGAAGTTCTTCACAGAAGATAAAGCTGCAGACCCTCTGTGAGCCATCCCAGAGGCTCTGCTGGATGTGACTTGAGAGCACTTGATTCTAAAGGATCATCTTCCAGAACGTCTGTGATAGACAACATAGGTTATGACTTGTACGCTTGGATTACAGAGGACCAGTTTCTAGAACCTCTGTGATGGACAACAGAGGTTCTGTCACACTTTACTTGTACGATTGAACATCTTCTATTGTTGGTCCTCTATGGTCTTCTGTGGTGGAACCTCTTCTGTCCACACTTGAAGTATTTACTTTTTCCATACTTTTACATTAAATGAAATGAGAGCTAACAACAATCATTCCATAGCCCTTGATCTTTCCCTTCTGGTTTCCACCAAAAGCTACAGAGCTTCCTTCTTGCTTTAAATAAGACGACATAAGCTCTATAGTACCAGTCATGTGCCTCGAGCAACCTGAGTCAACAACCCAAGTAGACACATGCTGCTGCTTCTGCGATCATACAACGTTTATTTTAGGTACCCACTTCCAATTAGGTCCTTTAACATTAGCTTGTTTTAGGTATGACACAACATCCTTTGATTTGGCTTTAATTTTCTTGGAAGAAGAAATGTCAATTTGTCTATTATTCACTCCAGAACCATGACTCTTGGGGTGAGAGACTAAACAGGAAGAATGGTGAATGTGATTAGATAGAGAATGCATGATATTGAAACAATCATAGAATGAGACATTACAAGAAGCTTTCTTAAAAATTTCATTAAAATTGTCAAAGAAGGGTACATATTTTTCATTTTTAGAGCCCTTCTTAGGTATGGGCTTCTCATTACAAGATTCCTTTCCTATTCTAGGCT
>NW_020207497.1:0-1569 GCF_001531365.2 Cynara cardunculus var. scolymus | reverse complement strand
AGCTTTTGTGACTAAAAACTATAACATCAGTTTTTAGAAGACCAAAAGTTCGTAATTAGTATTAATCTTACAATTAGATGAGATTTTATATTCCATTTTTTTGAAACGTCATCCACAAATCCCCGCAATAGAGACATACACCCCGGTCTACAAAATGCAAGGACACCGCCCAACCCTTTCGAAGGAAGGATACAGCATCAACAGACCACTGTCAAGGGCTATGCTCACTGTCATTCCATCAACAAGTGAGACACGCCAAGCCTATGAACGCTCCATGCTGTCCCAAGAACCAAGGGCAGCCACCCTGGAGCACTTAGAGTCGTCCCCCCTCCAAGCGAGGGAGCACAACCATTGTGCTTCCCCCGGCCCTCACCAACATATTTCCCTACCTACTACCCAAAGGGCACCCACATCCACTATCGCTGGCGATCAAAGCCAAAGGGATATTGAAACAGGACGACTCAGTCCAATCCAAACCCAAGCTAGCCATCCAGAGACCATCCTTCGAGCCTCTAGAGATGAACAAGACGAGGAATCTCATACCCCATCACCCCTCTCTCAACAGAGAGGTGATGAAGAGATAAGAGCCCCTTCGCCTCAAGGCTCGCCACAACCTCTCACACACACAAATGCATTCGTTGCTTTTGATGTTAAACCCATAGATCGTTCAGAGCGATCTTCATTTCGTGCACCACTACCCTCGGTATTTGATCTACCAAAGGGTACACACATCTGATTCACTTACTCAGCCTCTTAAGCTGAAGAAGAGGAAGAGGATGTCCAAACATCATGAGATAGTTCTTCTCTCGAAGGCTATCAAGGACATGATGGAAGTCCTTCGTGGCCTACCTTCACACAAGGCCAAGAAGGCGCCTCAGGAACAGAGGCATAACCTGCAGCATCCGTTGCTACAGGGGTTACCCCCTTAGCCGATCTGGTCACCAAGGTTGAGTTCCAGGCCTTTGTTGATATAGTTTCGCGCCTCATGCTCGAGCAGCCGCCCAAGCAAACGATAACGCCACGATGACCTAGACCCCGATGATCAAGGTCTTGGACCTCGTGAGGGGGAGACAGAGGCAACGGCTGCATATACATCTCCATCCGTTACACCAACACAACCATCACCACCACACCAATCATCACCTCAAGAAACCCAAGCAAGGGAACCAGAGGCCTTGCCCTCTGATGATGAACCGCTTAACCAAGTTCCCTTAGSTACAACCCCATAACCCATCGTGTTGAGTTCCTCAACCGATGAAGAACCAACGCAACCACCATCACAAAATGAAAAGAAAGTTTGTCATCCAATGAAAACTTGGAAGTTGATGTTTTTCTTCTAGATTACTTGGAAGTTTATGTTTTTCTTCTAGATTAGTGTATGTTCTTCATATGTGTCTAGACTAGACTTTGTTATTTCAATACTTAGGGGGAGATTGTTAAATCCCACAATGCAAAATGTAAAAAGTAATGAAAAACAAACAAGTGATGAAGAACCAGAAGACCAGTGAAGACATCAAGGCAGAAACGACCAAGTCTGGATTCGACCATTGGATCGATGGACAGACTAAC
>NW_020207496.1:0-1578 GCF_001531365.2 Cynara cardunculus var. scolymus | reverse complement strand
AGGCTCCCAGAGCATGGTATGATCGCTTATCAAACTTTCTTACTACCAATGGGTTTCACAGAGGTACGACAAATATTACTTTATTTTATAAGAAAATGAATGATGATATCTTGCTCGTGCAAATTTTTGTTGACGACATTATCTTTGGTGTAACTAACGTTTTAATGTGCAAAGAATTTGAGGTSTTGATGCATAATGAATTCGAAATGAGCATGATGGGAGAGCTAACCTTCTTCTTGGGTCTACAAGTCAAGAAATCATCCGAAGGCATATAGGTATCAACAGCTGAGAATCAGCTATAGGTATCTCAGAAGCTCGGTAAAATCGAAGGCAACTACTCGCGTCCTAGAAGAATATTCCAAGCTCAGGAGCGGACAAGATAGTTCTTTCCGGATGACAAACATCTGAAGGAAGGGTAAGATCAAGATGTGTTAGCTCTCATTTCATTTAATGTAAAAGTATGGAAAAAGTAAATACTGCAAGTGTTGACATAAGAAGTTCCACCACAAAAGACCGCAGAGGACTAACAACAGAAGATGTTCAATCGTACAAGTGTAGTGTGACAGAACCTCTGTTGTCTATCACAGAGGTTCTGGAAACTGGTCCTCTGTAATCAAAGCGTACAAGTCAAAGATGATAGAACCTCTGTTGTCTATCACAGAGGTTCTAGAAGATGATCCTCTGGAATCAAGTGCTCTCAAGTCACATCCAGTAAAGCCTCTGGGATGGCTCACAGAGGGTCTGCACGTGACTTAGGTTAATTAGATGCTCGTGCTTTTCACGTGACTATTTTTGTAATCTGCTTTATTTGAACGGCTTAGATGAGTTTGTACGTCTAGGTCATGTTAGAAAAGCCGTTAGGAACGAGTATAAATAGCAGCGTAGGCTTTTGTAATTCAATGTGCTTCCATATTGTATTGTTAACATTTTCAATCAATTGAAAATGTTAACAATACAATATGGAAGCACACTGAATTACAAAGGCCTATGATTGAAAATGTTAACAATACAATATGGAAGCACACTAAATTACAAAGGCCTATGCTGCTATTTATACTCGTTCTTAACGTTGAAAATCATTTGAAGGTTTTCTCTCGTGTTTTTCATTCATCAACTGTGTTCTTCATTGATTATTACTCTGTTTGTTCTTATTGCTTTCGCTGCACTAGTACTGTCAAATAGATCATCGAGAGTAAGTGATTAATATCTATGGCACAAAAGAGCCCGACAGAGGCTTCCACTCCAAAGTGCAGAAGATTGCGCAAAGTCGTTCTTGATGTTTCCCCAACAGAACGAATTCAGGATGTTCTCCTCAATATCCAAAAGGAGTTCAGAGCCCCAATCGACATATCCAAGTTGGGAACAGATGTCGTCTTAGACGACGAAGAAGAAGAGGAAGAGGAGCTAGGTGAGGGAGAACAAGATGCCAAAAGCACACATCCCAGCCCACCTCCTAGTGCATCCCACGCTTCTAGGGGCCCTGTTCTAGAGGGATCCCCTATTGAACAAGGCACGCACATGCCGATCCCAACCCAGCCTACCCACGCAGAGGACACTCTTTCGTCCTCTGTGGAACGC
>NW_020207495.1:0-1578 GCF_001531365.2 Cynara cardunculus var. scolymus | reverse complement strand
GGATATAAGGGTGGCAATTGTGTGTGAATATTATAGCTCTTATTGTTATGTCTTTTAAGACTACAATAGATTTGAGTCCTTACTTCTTTGTGATCTGAGAACACAAAGATATTGTTCTTATTAGAAATAATAGTATTCATGTTATTGAGAAGGGGAAAACTTGGCCTATGGCCATTGATATTGGTTAAAAGTGTTTTGGAACAGAATGGTCATTTTTATGAGGAATCAGAGAGGCTCTGGTTGTTCCTTGTAAGGAACCAGTGGGGCTCTGGTTGGTCCTCATTATTGGACCAGAGGATTCTGGTTATTGATTTGGAGAATGAGCAAGTTTTTACTAAATTTAGTAATTGGATCAGAGGCTCTGTATCTATTGATAAGAGATTCTATGTCAAAATCCTATTTTTTATAAGTCTTGAAGAAAAGGATTTTGTACTTAGAATCATTTTATGAAAAACAAACCAGAGAGGCTCTGGTTGGCTTACACGTTGAACCAGAGAGGCTCTGGTTGATCATGTCTTTTGAACCAGAAGCTCTGGTTAGTACAACCAGAGGCTCTGGTCGAGGAACCAGAAGCTTTAGAAGAGAGACCAGAGGGGCTCTGGTCCTAATCAGTTTTGCTACATAAGATGAATTATTTGAAATAAATGTTTTGGTGATCTTCACCCTGCATTACATAAAAAGGGAACCTCACTAGACATTCATGTCTAACCCTCATTTCGTGTTTTAAAAAATATGTGCGCAGGTAAAGATAATAAGGGAAAGAGCATTATGTGTGTTGATCCCAGATCTCTCAATAACACTAATAATCTAGTTATAAAGAAACAAATTATAGTGATTTTATGAAGGAAGTTATGAAGACATGAGAAGAAAAATAAGAATATTTATGAACAGTCTTGAGCTTCAAAAGTTTCACTTTATAAACTAAGAAACGTAAAAGCAATTCGTAAAAGCGACTATATTTACGATAGGTCAAATCACCTATTTATACTAATCAGCTAATAAGAAGATAACTATATAATGCTACTTTCTAGCAAATCTTCTATTAACAGATGAGGTTTATCTTTTATATGGATAAGCGTTAATATTAAGATAAACTCGAATTGCAGCTGTTGACTTGTCATCTCCAGCTATCATTCATGATATGATGATTTCATCCTTATCTTTGAATCTTCATTGCATGCTTGGATGAATTGCTGGAAAATCTTCTAAGTGTTGATGACTAGAGGATCGATGAGAATGCTCTTTCCATCGCATCCTTGGACTGTTCATCGGTCCTCTGGTTGAACTCCAAACTTAGTCGTTTCTGCCTTGATGTCTTCATTGGWCTTCTGGTTCTTCATCACTTGTTGTTTTTCATTACTTTTTACATTATAAATTGTGAGGTTTAACAAGCTCCCCCTAAGTAATGAAATAACAAACATAGTATAGTCTAGACACACTTGTGAAGAACAAAAACTAATCTAGTAGAAAAACATCAAATTCCAAATTTYCATTGGATGATGAAATTTCTTACAATACTTGAATCAAAATACATCAAGGCAAAACGAACAAAAACTTTTAACTCATCACGAGCTACCT
>NW_020207494.1:0-1474 GCF_001531365.2 Cynara cardunculus var. scolymus | reverse complement strand
ACCCTGGAAGACATGTTGCGAGCCTGTGTTATAGATTTTGGTGGAAGCTGGGACACGCATCTTCCATTAGTGGAATTCGCCTACAATAACAGCTACCATACCAGCATCCAATGTGCGCCCTATGAAGCTTTGTATGTCGCAAGTGCAGATCTCTATTATGTTGGTAAGAAATTGGTGATAAACAGTTAACTGGACCCGACGTTATCCAAGAGGCCACTGATAAGATTGTAGCAATCAGAAATCGACGCAAGGCAACAAGGGATCGTCAAAAAAGCTATGCCGACAATCGGAGGAGACCATTAGAATTCCAGATAGGCGATAAAGTTTTCTCAAAGGTTTCACCATGGAAAGGAGTGATGCGTTTTGGAAAGAGAGGCAAGTTGGGCCCTCGTTATATTGGCCCTTTCGAAATAGCAGAAAGGATTGGACCAGTGGCTTATAAGCTAGATTTGCCCCCGGAGTTAAGCACTATACATGATACATTCCATGTATCGAATCTCAAAAGATGCCTAATAGATGAAACTCAAGTAATGATACTAGAAGACGTGCAGGTTATCGATCAACTGCATTTTGTTGAGAAACCCATAGAGATCATGGATAGAGAAGWTAAGCAGTTGAGGCGTAGCAGGATCCCCATAGTAAAAGTACATTGGGATTCCAAACATGGACCGGAGTACACATGGGAAAGGGAAGACTTCATGAAAAGCAAGTATCCTCACTTGTTCTCAAAGTCAACCAGGATTTCGGGACAAAATTTTTCTGGCTTGGGGAGACTGTGACAATTCGTCACTTTGACTTCAAGTTAGTACCTCATTTCAAGATTTTGATTTAGAACTAAGTCTTTCTAGGATTTAGCTTCGATGATTAGAGGTCATCCTGTTTAATTCCCAAGATTAGTTCGTTAGATCACGCCTCGACGGGTAGCTAACAAAGCTAGTTTATGCAATGCCAACTAGTCTTGAATTATTTCACATAAAATAAAGTCGATATTTTAAAGTTCCGTCCTCTTCAAAAATTTAAAAGTTCCAAAGTCCCATTTTATATTTATTTGCCAATTAATTTAAAGAGTGGTGTTTTAAATCTTATGTCAAAATGTTTTGTTGTATTTATTGGGGTCTTTTATTTCTTTTTTTATAATTAAAAGTCTTTTGAGCCTGGACCTTTAGAGGTTAGCCCATTCTTTTCATGGAATCCACATATAAATACCCCCCTTCCCTTTTGAAAGTCGTTCACTTTCCAAACTTCCAGCCATTTCATCTCTTTCTTTCCAACCGATTCCATCTTCAAGCAAAACTCAAGGACTTTTGCTGTTCTTAAAGACCTGCTCGTGTCTTTTTATCAAGAAAAGGTATGTTTTAAAGCTGTTCTATTTTCTTTTAAAAAGTCTTAAAATCTTTATCTTTCTCCCTACTCGGCTTTTTGGCTATTTAYGGGATTTAAAGAGGAGAGATTATTCATCAAAGACCCACCTGTG
>NW_020207493.1:0-1579 GCF_001531365.2 Cynara cardunculus var. scolymus | reverse complement strand
ACTGAACATACTCAGTGATGATCGCTGGAACTGAAAATACAGAAACACAAATACAACGTGAAAGGATCAACATACTTGGTTCAACCTTTTTTAGTGCCTATACTTTTTTTATCATAATAACTGATTAAGTGTTTCTAGACTCTATTTTTTTAGTTTCATTGTTGTTGTACATATGATCGAGAAAGGTCATCGTGTCCCTAACTTTTAATGGTGATTTACGTTCACATGACACACTTTGTACATATTCTTTTTGGTATGTATCCTCTATTTATATCATTATTCCTTGAAGAAGTGTATAGTATGATGTATTGTTCTACTCTTGAAAGCTTGTTGGATTGTCTCTTTTTTTGTGGTTTACAAGAAAATTTTACACCCTGATGCATTATAACGAGTACACAACTAGAATATTTATTAATTATATACATATATATATATATATATTAATTTCTTGGTTGTTTAATGTTTTTGTCAAGCTTGAGACTAGCAACTCGCTACCTTGAAAACTTGAACAAAAATCATAGCTCTATTATAAGGAGTGATCTAAAATGTAATTAAATTTCATGTTTTATATTTAGATATGTTTAAGGAAGAGACCCAAGTTCCCATATTGTGTTCTCTTAAAAGGCAGATCAGTTAAAATATGAAGACACAACCACAATACTATCTATACCTTATTATTAGCTAGCAAGATCCAACTTTCAAGGGAACTTCTTAAGAACTGAAAATGAAAAAAAAAAGTAAAATGATGAATCTTTTTATCTCTTAGACCAAAAGGTTAGACTCTACTTGATTACATTTGGCACTAGTCTTTTATATGTTAGCATGTATAGAAGGATCTAAGTGCTCATTGACCTCTAACTTTTGTGAAGGTCCTTGATTATGAGAAAGAAATTGTCACCAAGGAAGAATATCAGGCTCTAACCTTGGTTTAATTTTTTTATTACAAAGAATTCAACAAAAAAGATACCTTAGATCCTCCAAAGGGTTGTATAATTAATTATGTTATACTTTAAATCCAAGTCATTTGTATAGTGGTTGAATTTGGGACCTGAAGATTTCATAGAACTAATTGTAGTTCATGGGATGTATTTCAAAATTAGATTTAGAACATGTAGTTGGATACTGAAAACAAACGAATCCTAGAATAATAACTAAGAAAACATAACTCCTAAACTGCTAATAGCAATAACATATAAATCAGATTCACGTTTTATCCCAGCCTAACTCCAAAAGATTTAACAGTTGCTTAAAATTAATCTCGGTTTAAGCATTGGAGATTTGTATTACAAAGAGATTTGAGTATGAATTTCATTTCTTTTTTTATAACTAAATCAACAAGCTTCAGAGTGGTGAGAGTGGAAACTTTGTGGGAGTTGTCTATAGATCTTCACAGGGCCGTCCCTAGGGGAGGGCGGCACGGGCGCACGCCCAGGGCCCAAAAATATCATGGGCCCAAATTTTCCCCTTAAAATATATAGTAGTCTAAAAGAATTTAGTAAATTAAAGAAACCAAAAAACTGTAGCATATAATAAGAGAGAAATAATTTAGTAGATAATAAGGGCCCAAAAATATATCAAC
>NW_020207492.1:0-1580 GCF_001531365.2 Cynara cardunculus var. scolymus | reverse complement strand
TTTGCAGGTGTGTCAAATTTATGCTGATCAGAATATCATTTCAATGATACACCGATGCAAGGGGAGTTGTGATTTATTTCAAACAGTTGTTTCTAAACACCCAGTTTAGAACTCGTACTTAAAATGTTTTCATTTTAAWTTTTGAGCTTAAATGATTCATTACTTTAATCTACTTTCTAGGGGGAGTTTCCTTAGAAAATTTAATAATTGGTTTTGGAAWTTGATTTTTTTTAGATAACGAGTACATTCTCTGAACAGGTATTTCTTGAGATATTACTTGCGTAATTTCTCGTCGTACATAACTCCAGTACCTGTTTCAGCTATTCTTCAAACTGTTATTATCACGTCTCTTATATGAAAATCTTTTTCGATGATAATACACTCGTTTGTATTCAACTTCGTTTTCTGATATTTTTTTTACACTGATTCATATACATTCATTTTTTTTAATATCAGAATCTGTAAACTTGTTCTTACAGATCTTCATTCATTTCTCTCATACATATCAAATAATCGAATTGTTGTCGCTTCATTCTTTTTATTGATTGTGCTTAAAGCCAAATTACTTGATCAATTTTTTATCTGATCATTGTGCTTTATTGAAATAATATTTTTGATCAATCATTGTGATCAAATGTACATAATGCAAGATTTTAGGAGGGACTGAGTGCTTATCAGAAATACCTCTATGGAATGTCAAAACCGACAGACCTACCCAAGAGGACAACCATATCTGAGTGAGCTTAAATACAAAAGGGTTTGTGTGTCGAGACTAAAATGAAAAAGAGAGGGGTAGTTGTTGTGAGCTAAAAGAATTGACGAGAGTTGTGTCAGGATTAAAAGAATACGAATATCATGTTCCAAACTTACATAATCCGGGCATACCACACAATCTATTAGTTCTCAATTCTTTGGAAACTAATATTAAAAAAGAGGCAAAGCCCAGGCCAATTCCTGTCACAACCCCACCAACTACTCATTTATCTCTCAAYAGATAAATGTTTCAATAACATTTGGGGCACACAACTCATCATCTATCAATTTCTGATTTGGAGAAAGTTGATATTGAATCAAAAGGATATATGTCCCCCCTTCAAGTCTTTGTGATCACATATCGAGTCTGATAAATTTGTGTAGACCACACGATTTATCTTTTTGAGCCTAAACAGAAGCATTAATTGCTTTATTCTTTTACACTACACAAATTTAGCATTTTATATGTTAATTTGCCAAAACGTTCATAGATATGCTATTTTTTTTAGCTATCGATGATTGAATGGAAGACCTGGTGAGATGAACATCAAAAAGTCTCATATATATAATACATCTGTTGTACTGAGTATATATGTTATACTCACAGGCCAATCTTTTTGTAAGATTAAAAAAAATTTCATACGTTGAAATTGGATGTTACCTTCCCATTCTCTTAATCTGAAAAGATTAAATAAGTGGATTTGCAAAGATCTACTTACAGTTTCATGATCTGACTGTTTAAACGGAAAATTTCATTCATCTTTTGTATGATGGAATGATTCTCATTTCATCATAAGGGGGAGTATATGTAATAATGAATGACATAT
>NW_020207491.1:0-1577 GCF_001531365.2 Cynara cardunculus var. scolymus | reverse complement strand
TTGTTCTTCATGTTCTTGAATGCTTTATGAAGATTGCCATGGATTCTTAAGAGATTTAACTGAAGATTGATCATAGGGACTTATCAATTGGTATCAGAGCAGAAAAATGCAAAGAAGTCGTTGAAAGAAATCAGTAATTTGAAGATATATTGGAAGAAAGTTTTCTGGATTTTTGGGTGTTCTTCATACTTGTTCTTCCTTTTCTTATCATTTTATTGATTTTGATCCAAACTTTTTCCTAAATCTTCTGTTTAGGTGTTAAAATTCTGATCATCGTGTGCGTATTTGTTATGTGAATGTTTGTTATTCATAATTTTTTCAGATTTTAACATCCTTTTTAGAGATTTGTTGATTTTTTGAAATTTTAAAGTTCTTCGTGTTCTTGTTAAAATTCATCAAAAAGGTAAATTATGATCCATTTTTGTATGGATTTTTTTGTAGTTTATGTGTTTGTTTGTTGTTTTTGATCGGATTATGAATGTTATTTTTGTTAAATCGCTTGATGAGGATGGTGATATCTAAATCGTTCAAGGAAGTCATTTAAATCTCTCAAGACTTGATCGGATTACATAAATCGCTTGGATCATGTTTTACTTGGTGACCGGACTTCATTAAACCGCTTGATGCATAGACGACTTGATGATCGGATTACATAAACCGCTTGGTGCATAAAGGGTATATGCGATTTAGATTGTTCATCGGACATAGCTTAAGCGGATATCTCTTCATCGGTAGCTAACTCTCACAAGGCTTGATCGGAGTCCACTTCATCGCCTGGCATATCTCACAGGTTGTGACCGATTTAGATTGTAAAACGTTTAGGTTCTGGCCGGATTAGGCAGCTTGCTTGGTGATCGGACTACATTATATCGCCTGGTATATCTTTCAAAGCTTGACAAGACTTCATAAATCGCTGGCTTATACCTTGACTTGGTGAGCAGATTCCATTAAATCACTGGCGTATACCTTAACTTGGTGAGCGGATTCCATTAAATCGCTAGCTTATACCTTGACTTGGTGAGAGGAATCCATTAAATCGCCTGGCTTATACCTTGATTTGGTGAGCGGAATTTATAAATCGCTTAACATTTCGCTTGGTTGATGAACGATTTAGCTAAATCGCTTAATTCATTGTTCTTGTATTAACCAGAGTTCTCTTTCATCGCATAAGTTTTAACCGGATTAGGCTGCTCGATTTGGTATTTTGAAGAAGACATAGAGTGCTTAAAGCAACAAAGTTCAAACGAGACTCAAAGCGCATAAAAATTCTTTCAAGTCTGAATACAAAGGGGGATAATGTTAAGACTGAAATTCAATGTAAAATTGTATTCGTCTTGAATGTTAAAATTGTATATAATTGTATAAAAGTCATCGTGTTTGACTTTTCTATAGATTGTTTGACTTTGACTTTGTTTACATCTTTGACCCTATATAAAGGGCTAATTCCTTGTAATTTGGTAAGAGCTCATATTGTAAAATCAGTTTTACGTAAATAAAGTTTGACCAAGATTGTGATATCTTGACTTTCTCTCTCTACTTGTTCTTCATGTTCTTGAATGCTTTATGAAGATTGCCAT
>NW_020207490.1:0-1581 GCF_001531365.2 Cynara cardunculus var. scolymus | reverse complement strand
TCAAAATGACATTAAATGGGCCATATTTAGTTTGATCAGAACTTAATGGTATAATATGCTAAATTCGTGATAATTAGTCTAATTTGACATTGATTAGAGTGATTGAGGGTCCGTTTCGTGTTGGTGGATATAATTGGCCTATTTCTCCTTAAGAAGTCCAATTGGGTCGACACGACTCAAACTAGGTCATAATTACTCTTTTTAGACCCAATGGGTTCAATAGTCCCAATTCTCCATAAGGGGTCTAATTGGGTAAAAAATACACTKAATGGGCTATATTTAGTTTGTTCAGACCATAATGGTTATCATGGGCTWATTTCTCCTATTTGACTCTACTTGAGCCAYAACGTGCCTATTTAGTATGATCGAGTCATTTGGGTCAAAATGACACAAAATGGATCATAATAAATCTGATTAGACCCTAGTAAGGTTAGTAGGCCAATTTATCCAGAAGGGTTCTAAATAGCTCAAAATGACACGAATTGGGTCGTATTTAGTTTGATCAGAACTTAATGGTATAATATGCTAAATTCTTGATAATTGGTCCAATTTTACATTGTTTGGAGTGATTGAGGGTCCATTTGGTGTTGGTGAATATAATTGGCCGATTTCTCGTCAACACGACCCAAACTACGTCATAATTAGTCTTTTTAGACCCTAATGGGTTTAATGGTACCAATTCTCCCTAAAGAGTTCTRATTTGATCAAAATGGTACTGAATGGGCCATATTTAGTTTGTTCAGACCTTAATGGTTATCTTGGGCTTATTTCTCCTATTTGAGCCATAACGGGCCTATTTAGTATAACCTAGTAATTTGGGTCAAAATGACAACAAATAGATCATAATTAAGCTGATTAGACGCTAGTAAGGTTAATAGGCCAATTTATCCATAAGGGTTTCAATTGTCTCAAAATGACACGAATTGGGTCGTATTTAGTTCGATCAGAACTTAATGGTATAATATGCTAAATTCGTGATAAATAGTCTAATTTGACATTGATTGGAGTGATTGAGGGTCCATTTGGTGTTGGTGGATATAATTGGCTTATTTCTCCTTAAGAAGTCCAATTGGGTCAACACGACTCAAATTWGGTCATAATTTGTCTTTTTAGACCCTAATGTGTTTAATAGTCCCAATTCTCCATAAGGATTCTAATTGGGTCAAAATGACATTGAATGGGCCATATTTTGTTTCCTTAGACCTTAATGGTTATCATGGGCTTATTTCTCCTATTTGAGTCTAATTGAGCCATAACGGGCCTATTTAGTAATCGAGTCATTTGGGTCAAAATGACAACAAATGGATCATAATTGATCTGATTAGACCCTAGTATGGTTAATAGGCCAATTTATCCATAAGGGTTCTAATTGGCTCAAAATGACACGTATTGGGTCGTATTTATTTCGATCAGAACATAATGGTATAATATGTTAAATTCGTGATAATTAGTCTAATTTGACATTGATTGGCGTGATTGAGGGTCTATTTGGTGTTGGTGGATAAAATTGGCCTATTTCTCATTAAGAAGTCCAATTGGGTCGACACGATTCAAATTAGGTCATAATTACTCTTTTTAGAC
>NW_020207489.1:0-1501 GCF_001531365.2 Cynara cardunculus var. scolymus | reverse complement strand
ATCTTTTGTTAAGGTGAGTGTATTAAAAGCTTTGAGTATAGTTGTTTGCATACAATTCAGTAGTTATTAGAACTGGTAATTTATGGTTTATAGTTCATATTGTGCGGATATTTCCTTAAACCGTCCATATAATGACCGGATTGATATCCGGACAGTTTCATCCGGTTTATTTTAAACCGTTCAAGTATTGTCCAGAGTCTTCCCTAAACCGGACAAGAGGTGACTGGATCTAGTCTAAATCGGTCAAGGGTTGGGCGGTGTATTGACCAGATTATTTTAACCGGTCAAAGGTTGGGCAAAGTATTGTCCGAACTCTTATCCGAATAGAAATTGGAATGTTTCTAAGTGTTAAACCGGTTAAGCTTTGGGCGGTGTATTGTCTGGATTTGTTATCCGGACAAATATGTTGGAAATAAATTTTAAGTGTTGACCGGACAAGTATGACCGGACTTCAAATTCGGTGAATGTGTTGAAATATTTTTGAAGTGTTTTTGAGATGTAACGGCGGTGTAACCGCGAGAGAGATGTAATGGCGGTGTAACCGCGAGAGAGATGTAATGGCCGTGTAACCGCGAGAGAGATGAAATGGCAGTTAACCGCGAGAGAGAGATGTAATGGGCAGTGTAACTGCGAGAGACATAAATAAGTTTATGTGTCAGAACAGGTTTGATTCTGAATTGATTGTTTGTAAAGTATATTGTTTGTTTGAGAATTATACACTCACTAGACYTTTTTGGTCTAACGCTCAGTTGTTGGACTAACCTGTTTTGCAGGTCATCATACCTCGCAGGATAAAGGAAAGGGGAAAGTTTAGAAAGAATGACGTTTAGTTATTCAAAATGTATTATAAGAAAGTATTTTGTTAGTCTGTATTTTATAAACGATGTTACATTTTGTGGATTATCTGTACATAGAATATGTGGGTTGTTACATCTTTCGACTACTCCATTTTGTTGTGGAGTTCTTGCTTATGAAAAGTTTTGAGTAATGCCTTCACTAAAGAGATAGTCATCAATAAAGGCAGTTTTGAATTCAGTCCCATTATCGCTACGAACCTTCACCAACTTTTGTTGTAGAAGGACTTGTAGTCTTTTCATCATTCCAATGAGTAGGTTTGGAACATCTAATTTCTTCTTTACGAATTCAACCCAAGTGTATCTTGAGTATTCATCTACCAATACCAGCGTGTACTTCTTTCCAGAAAGGCTTTGAGTGGATATTAGTCCACAAAGGTCTATGTGAAGCATATCCAATGGTTTGGTGCAGGAGGTCTCTGACTTTCTTTTATGTGAGGCCCTTTTTAGTTTTCTCAACTCACATGCTGAACACTGATGATCTTTTTCAAATTTGAGAGCAGGAATTCCTTTGACCAGATTTTGTGTGGCTAGTTTTCTTAGCGCATCAAAGTTGAGGTGGGAGATTTTTTGATGCCATAGCCAATTTCCATCGCTCTTATTAGACACAAGACAGAGGGTGTCCTGTCCCATAGAGGATTCAAAAT
>NW_020207488.1:0-1581 GCF_001531365.2 Cynara cardunculus var. scolymus | reverse complement strand
TATGGTTATACACATCATTTTGGGTTAAATGGTGGACTACGAAATGTACCCACTTTGCTTCTATCATCTTCTTTTGGTCTAAAAATACTTTAAGATATGGTGAAATACCAATGATTTAATTTTATTTCAAAAACCGTCACTGCTGGATTGCACACACGATCTACCACAGTGAGAAAATTTTGGGCACATTTAGGTAAGATTTGAAGACGTGAATAAGATTTCATAGTGAAATTTCTGGTTACATGGAGCTTTTAAAGATAACGGAAGACTCAAAAAGTTTGTACGAGAATAGAATGGAAAGTGACTTGTTGTCGAAAAGGTTATTTGAAGGTTCTTTTCATTGGATAAAAAAACGAGCATCTCTCTTTTTTTTCCCGATATAAAAAGGTCACGGTGAAACATTCAAAGGGAAGAATTCTAACAATGTAGAAGTTTCCGTCACTTGTTTTTATATTTAATAGTTGTAGTTGTAATTTATTTTTCAAGTCTTTATTTTTCGGCATTGCTGCTAGAGATAGCCAACAATCGGTCATAGGCCCTACCCAAATCGGTCCGGTTCCGATCCAAACACTATTCTCGTAACCGGTCCGAGGATTGAACAAAAACCCAAGGTCCAGTTAAGGCACTTAATAACCGGTTATGAGGATCGTTCCCGGTCCCGGCCAGGCCCAAATCGGTCCTATGTTTTTTTTCTAAAATTGATTTTTTACATAATTTTCTTTTTTTGAAGTTTTTTAAATAATATAAAAGTATTATTCTAATACACTTGATATATGTAATTGAGTCAATTAAATACACTTAAAAATACAAGAATATGAGTCACAGTGACCAAACATATAATTATTTTATCTGCAGTAGCCCAAAAATTTTGATAACCAAAGAACGAAATTTGTAGTTTACTCTTTTATTTATTTAATATTATTTTTCAAACATATGTAAATTTATTTTTTTCTTTGATCAATAATATTAAAAATAATTATATATTTTTTTCAAAAACAAGAAGTTTTGAAATAGTTTAGAATGGGAAACTCAGCAAAGAGCATTTCAAACATTTTTTAATTCTTCCTACTGTTTAATCTTTAAAAATATTTGTTTATAAAATAAAAATAATATTTTATAAATTATATTAAATAATTTAATAATTTAATTAATGATGTAATCCTAAAATGAGTAAACTAGCTAAATATAAATTATTTATTTTTAAGATTTTGAATTTTAGTTTTTTATTTTAAAAAATTTAGAAATCTACTGAAAATTCTTTGGCATTGAATACAAGTTCTCGAACCACAAAGGTGATGTCTAATTGTTTTGAGTTTGACTTCAAAGATCAAAAGTACTTGGAGGTCTCAAGTTCAAATCCAAGAAGGAATAAAAATCCCTTTGGGGCCATCAAATACGGTGACTCTGACTATCTGCAAAGCAGGTGAGCGCCCTGAGATTAGTCGGATTGCATAGCGGGTTGGATATCCAGGTTAATAAAAAAAAAGTTCTATGAGTATTTTTCTATTTATTCATGTGGAGGACTTGGAATAAAGACAATAAAACCAGAGGGTGCATAACCATCAACTACTGAAACCATAT
>NW_020207487.1:0-1581 GCF_001531365.2 Cynara cardunculus var. scolymus | reverse complement strand
GATAGATTGGCTGGAAAAGAATTTTATTGATTTTTGGAGGGATATTTGGGATACAACCAAATTCACATTGCACCTGAAGATCAAGAGAAAAACATTTAACTTGTCCCTTCGGAGCCTTCGCTTTCAGGCGTATGCCATTTGGTTTGTGTAATGCACCCGCTACTTCCAACAATGTATGATGTCTATTTTTTGGATATGATTGAAGATACCATGAAAGTATTTATRTATGATTTTTCTGTCATTGGTACTTCTTTTGACAATTGTCTTGAAAATTTGAAAAACTGTTTAAAAAGATGTTAAAATCACGATTTGGTCTTAATTTGGGAAAAATGTCATTTCATGGTGCAAGAGGGAATCACATGGTTTTTGAAAAGGGTTTGGTGGTAGTTAAAGCAAAACTAGAAGTAATAGTGCAATTAGCCAAACCCACTTAATTYAAAGGCACTAGAAGTTTTTTAGGATATTCGGGTTTCTATAGCCGTTTTATAAGAGATTTTTCAAAAATAGCTAAACCCCTCTGTAATTTGTTGCATGTCTATCAAACTTCTGAATTTACTTCGTAATAAAAAAAGCTTTTGARACAATCAATCCACTCTTGTTTYGACACMTATTGTGATAGCCCCGAATTAGACTATGCCTTTTGAGGTAATGTGTGACACTAGCGACTAGGCCGTAGGTGCCGTGAGACAATACTTTACTGAGAAAGAATTGCTTGCCGTAATATTTGCCTTTGATAGTTTTAGGTCGTATTAAATTGGCATATAGGTGATTGTCCATGCGAACCATTCCGCCATCAAATATCTATTTGCCAAAACATATGCAAAGCCACAACTTATTCGTTGGGTCCTTTTTTTACAAGAATTTGACTTACAGATAGTTGATCAAAAGGGGGTTGATAATCAAGTTGTCGATCATCTTTCACGAATTGAAAAAGATAGTGTCAAGTGGTAAAAATCTTGAAATCAAAGAAATTTTTCTGAATGCAAATCTTAGCTATCGAACACCATGTTGAAGCAAACCTTCCTTGCTATGCCGACATTTCCAATTTTCTTGCAAGTGGGGTAAAACCATACCAATTGAAAGCGCAACGTTTCAAAAAATTTCTTCATGATTGCAAACAATATAATTGGGATGACCCATTTTTATATAAAATGGGAGTGGATCAAGTTTTGAGAAAATGCAACCCAAAATTTTAAGATGATTTTTTTTAAAGATTGCCATGCTTCACCATGCGGTGGCCATTTTGGTCATTAACATACCGCCGCTAAAGTCTTGCAAACYGGATTCTTTTGGCCAACACTTTTTAAAGATGCTTTTGAATTTGTTAAAGGTTGTAATCAATGTCAAAGGACGGATAAATTCTCTCAACGCAATGAGATGCCTGTAAATAACATTTTTGAAGTCGAACTTTTTCACGTTTGGGGCATCGACTTCATGGGATCATTCCCAATGTCCTTCAATAGCCAATTTATTTTAGTTGCAGTGGATTATGTGTCCAAATAACATGATGCTAAAACAATAATTGATTTTCTCGACAAAAATATTATTGTTCGTTTTGGTACTCCCCGAGCTTTAATAAGT
>NW_020207486.1:0-1582 GCF_001531365.2 Cynara cardunculus var. scolymus | reverse complement strand
ATATATATATATATATATATAAAACCAAATTTAATAAATATATGTGTTTAACCAATTTAAATAAGAAAAAGACAAAAATGATAAAAAAGTAAAATGATTAGATAGATGTTAGAGGTGTCATTGGTAAGGGGCAGGTGTGTCATTAGCTTCCCTTTTTAATAAAAGTTTTAAAAATAATATTTAAATGTACAAAGTACTATATATTTATGTACAAAGTCTTAAAAAAAACTCATAATGCATTAAGTACTACTACTTTATGCATTCAGTCTTAAAATCTTTTAATCTATAATTAAAATAACATATAGTACAAATTACCAATGCACATTATTGTCTTTTTTCATGTTCTCAAGATACTTTTGATATCATTCACTCATGTCTTCACCCTCTCATACCTCTATGTCTTTTCCCCATCCTCCAAGGTGAGATTCAAACTGATATTCATCATGAGTTATTAAAAATTCCTTCCATTTAATTGCTTTGAAACTCTCGGTCTCGTTCTCGATCTCTTGATTCTCTACTCTTGGTGTAAATCGAACACATTTGTAAAGTTGTTTAAATATGTTGAATTTTAAATATATTAGATTTTAAATTGTCATACAATTTTTTTCATCGATAGACTGTAATTGGAATCATAACTTTTATTCATTCAAATTGTATTAATATGTAAAGACCAAGTGTAACTTATATCATCGTTAAATCTTCTCTAATAAAACCAGTGAAACTTCAAAATCGTTTAAAATTCACGGCTCCCGCCACATTGCACGGGTACACAACTAGTTTTATTTGAAGTAAATATTGAAAATTACCATTGATCTCATTGTTTGTTTTCTAATAGTTTTGTTAGAAGGCAAACTTTAAATCGATAAGAGTTGAATCTTGTTTGATAAAAAAAAATTATTTTTTAGTGGTTTTAAACATCTCAAGTGATTTTGTATATTGGTTTCCCTCAAAAATCGAGCACCCTAATTTTTCCAAGACTACCCTCTTCTCTCATGCTGATCTCCAGGTTCTTCTGGTTCTATTTCATTTGTTCGATTTACGTTTCATTTGTTCAATTTCATAAGTTTCATCTGTTTAGTTTTTCATCTTTTCGATTTATGTTTTGATTTGTTCGTCTACCAACTGACCAACGACTTATTTTCCAGAACTTTCTTCTGTTTTACACCATACGATTCCCTCCTTTCTCTATCACCAACACAAAAACAAAATCAAAAAACAAAATCAAATATTTCTTGATTTTGCAAATTGAAGAGCTAAGCTTTCTTCAATTTTGTGAACTTCAAACTAGCAATAAATTCTCTAGAGTTTCAAGAGATAAGTAATAACTGATTGGAAGTTTCTTCTCCAATATATACAAGCAAACGATATTGTTTAAATTAGTTCAATTCTAGCTTTTGCTCTCAATTCGGTTTGATAACATCAGTTCATGTTTGATAACATTAGAAGGTACAATACATCTTTTGTAACGCTCCAACCCACATATTGCATGTAACACATATTTCATACCAAAGAAATACATATTCATATACATCTGGCCCCTTAGTACAAGAATCTATCATCATGACCAAATACAAGGTCCAAA
>NW_020207485.1:0-1582 GCF_001531365.2 Cynara cardunculus var. scolymus | reverse complement strand
GGAACCTAGATTCACCTTTACACTTCTTGTCCTCCCAAGCAGTTGGATCAATGTTAGAACCACCAAAAGTTGTTGCCTACACAAACAATAACATAAATGGCTTCAACCATCATCAAGTCCAATCCACAATTGACAAAACTTCTTTCAGATGAACACATGTGTAAAACAAAAAGAAAAAGAAAACACACCTAAAAAATACAATGCACTGAGTGGTATAGTTATACAGAAATAGTGGTAACCTAGGAGTAATTGCTCGAACAGAGACCTGCACACAAAAATTAACAGATGATGAAATCAGTAACCAAATCAAGACCCAATGGCAGCCGAGGCATACAAGATTCGGGAAAAGTTTCTAGAGACAAATGTATTCTGGAATATGAACACATATTGCCACAGTTGATAGGTAAATATGTTTATTTGGGTCAAGCATCTATCAACTAATGCCTTGATTTTTGTTACGGTCAAAGGGTTATCATCTTCAAAGAGCTTATACTATTATTGTGACATTATAAAATCAATTGCAATTGTCAGTTTTGATTGTTTCTGTCTTTATGTAATACGATTCATCATAAACTTGAAGTTTTATGTGTAGACTGTCATTCCTCCAACATCACTGAACTGATGCACTCATGATAAGGTCAACTGATGTGTGATCAAATTTTTTACCTAAATCCCAAATATATTTTCATAAATTTAGAGTAGAGGCAGTTATTGTATTCGCTTGATACTGGCAGATCATGCATTTGAGTTGTTGTCTGCCTGTCCATAAGAATTTCTTTGTATGAAGGCTTTTTTTCGTGTTATGTTTGAAACAGTGTTGTTGAATTTGGGCATGCACATTATATTCCTGCAATGTTTCTTAAGTAACTTGTGCAATTGCCTCACAGAAACTCAATCTGGTCAATGGAGTGCTTTTCACCGGTGGATCATCTAAGGCTGGCCTATACTTTGATGTTGTTGAGGGAATTTATAATGTAAGTGCACCTTTTTTGTACAAATACTAAAGTACATAAACTATGTCAAAAGGCAAGAGTAAAATAGGTTGATTATTTTTCCCTTAACTCACCAAAAAAATAACCCAATCATACAACAAAAGTCTTCATTTTAAACAGGACTACATTAAGAAACTTTAATATGATCATGATCAAGAGAAACAATGACTCATCAGGCTACTATCTTACTCTTATCTAGTGTTACTATTACATACTTGGCACCTATCTTACTCTCTATTCATATTGAACACATATCTCAAACCTGGCCTCCATATTTCACGATGGTAGATCATATTGAACACATATGGCCTCTATCAACTAATGCCTTGATTTTTCTAACGATCAAGGGGTTATCATCTTCAAAGAGCAACTACGGTTTAAATGCATGTGAAGTACAGAAACGATAAGGATACAATAGTCAAACAACTGGTGGTTTGGGATTTAAAATTATGCACAACTATGCAGTCAGTCAGATCATTCATGTTTTACCTGAGTAGGGAACCTAGATTCACCTTTACACTTCTTGTCCTCCCAAGCAGTTGGATCAATGTTAGAACCACCAAAAGTTGTTGCCTACACAAACAATAACA
>NW_020207484.1:0-1544 GCF_001531365.2 Cynara cardunculus var. scolymus | reverse complement strand
TTGTGTTCGTTTTTATATAGTGATTCATTGATATTCTTGTGATTTTGTGTTTTGATCATAGTTTTTAGAGATTTGAAGTGTTCATATTTTTTTTTGTTCTTCATGTTCTTGCAAAATTTCTTCAAAAAAGTTAGATTTTGATCCAATTTTTTTTGTTTTTATAAATTATGTGTTTGTGATCTGGTTTGATCTTATTTTGGTTGCTTTTTTGCTTGAATCTTGTTAGTTGATTGGTTTAGAATGCCCGCTGTAAACAACTTTGAAGCAGTTAGTGAGAGGATTTAGTTTCATATTGAGCGTATAACCTGAGCGATTTACAACATAGCTTTGAGCGATTTAATATACATCTTGAGCGGATTAAGTTTCATGTGGTGAGCGGACTAGTGACCGGATAAGCAAACTTGTATTGAGCGGATAAGTGACCAGCAGGTAGAAGCTTTGTGCGGTTTTAACCTAGTTTTGAGCGGATAAAAGCTGCAGTCTTGTCCAAGTTAAAAACAGTTTGTTCAGCGGTTAAGTACGTGCATGCTTTGACCGATTTAACAGCCTTGTATTGACCGTTTTAGCTACATTCAGTGAACAATTAATAGAATTGACCGATTTAGCAGCCTTGTAGTGACCGGATTAACAACTTTTAGTTAGCGGATAAGGATCTAGTGGTGAGATTGAGTTTTCTTTTACTGGTTTATCGTTGGTGTTGATTGACAAGCAGATAGAAGCTTTGTACGATTTACATACAAGCAGTGACCGGATAAGAACTGTTTCTTGTGTAGAGATGGCCGGATATAGAGACTGCAGTGAGCGGATAAGTTGTTTCTTACCAATAAAGAATAGTTGTGTCTTGACCAGCGGTTTACAGCTTTCTTGAAATTTACAGCTATGCGATTTACAGCTGTGAGTTGACCAGTATAGAAACTGTGTTTTGACCAGATTCTTGAATTGAGCGATTTACAGCTTTACTGCTGTTTGTTTGTTTATCAGTCGGTGGGTTTGAACATTTTAGAGACTGTTTAGATTGCAGATTAGAAACAGTTTTGTTAGAGCGATTTACAAGTTATGTTAAGCGGTTTATCTCTTTGTAGTGAGATGTGTGAGCTGTGAGTTGACTGTTTTAGAAACAGTGTTGACTGATTTAGAAGTCTGTGTTTTACTGCTGCTGTGCGTGAGCGATTTAATCTCACTTTACCTTGAGCGATTTAGGTAGTATGAGGTAAGAGATTTAGCTCATAGCTTGGATGTTTTAGGCAGTAGGTTGAACGTATTAGACTTCATGCAATGAGTGATATTTCCATGCAGTGAGTGAATATTAATTGGTATAAGAAACAGCTTCATTGTAATCAATTTACAGCTTTGCTGCTGTTTGTTTAACAGACTGTGTTTTGACCGGATAAGGCTGTTTGGTGTGCAATTTAAGTACGTAGTTTAGTGAGCGGTTTAGATGATGTTTGGTGACCGACTTTGAGCGATTTAGAGTTTGTCTTGACCGGATTAGGACATGCAGTGAGCGGATACATGTTATGTTTTGATCGGACTTGAGCCATTTA
>NW_020207483.1:0-1584 GCF_001531365.2 Cynara cardunculus var. scolymus | reverse complement strand
ACTTATAACACTTCCTTGGGTCCATCTTGCACTCACCCTGATGAACCTGTCGACATTGTGAGCAGACTTTCTCACCTATCTTCTGCTCAGATTTATTATCATATCTTACAACTTTTGGTCCTCGAAAATTAGACGAAGGCCCTTCCCATCTTCTCTTTTCGACAACCTTTCCTTCTGATTGCCGATTCTTATTTTGTTTTGTCACTTCAGCCGCATCTACTGTTAGTGAAAAGGTATTGGGGTTCATAGCAATTTCAAACTCTCTGATTGAGGGTTTCAAACCCCAGATATACCTTTCTATCTTCCTGGATTCAGATGACCATAGTGTTCGACAATTCGAGAGTATTCAATGAATTTCTCAATATACTCCCGAACTGTTCCATTTCCCTGCTCCAGCTTCAAGAAATTTTCTTCCATTTGTCTCACTGTCGTCCTAGGACAAAACTGATTCTTAAATCGATCCACAAATTCTGTCCAAGATAACGTTTGTAAAACATCTGCTCTGGCCAATGATTCAACCTCCCACCAGAACAAAGCATTTGATTTCAATACTGAAACAACAAATCAAACTTTATCTTTTTTCGGACACCGAATGGTGTTGAACACAGATTCCATATCCTTGATCCAGCACATAGCTTTCACTGGATCCCTTTCCCTAGAAATTTTTGGTGGCTTGCATGCCAAAAACATCTTAATATCTCCCTCCTTATTATGAGTAACCGGTACGGAGAGATGAACTTCTACTCTCTCTGTTTCCACCCTAGCTGGTATTCCCATGATGGATGTCAGAGTTTCCCGCAATTTCCCCATTTCTTCTGCCAACATATCGCTGGTTACATATTCCGGGTGTGGCATCGATCTTTCCTGAACATTCCCAGAATGGGATTCTTCAAGTTCAGAATGAACTTCGGTACGACCCCTTCCTTGAGATTGACTTCTCCCTCTGCCTCGACCCCTTGGTCTCCCCTGACCTCTATTTCCGGATATGCTAGTCGAAAGATTAACGGGTGATTCCTCTCTTTCCTCAGATTCTGGACGAGCCACTCTTTTAGATCTTCGGGTTCGGCTAGACATCTGCAGATTTTAGTGTTAATAATCACATATTCACATTCCCAAATATAATGAAGTATTCAAGTTCAGATATGTACCTGTAAATTCATAATTACATTGGCCAGATGTAAATAAAATTTACCTTACACACTGTTCTTTTAAATCATCATATTTATTTCCAATGGTGCTAATTATGTCCGGGACTCTTAACATGCAATAAAATAGTTTAAGTCTAGGTATCATGCTGTTGAATACCTAAATCCCTTAAACTCAGGCTCTGATATAACTTTCTGTAACACCCCATTCCACACATTGCATGTAACATATACTTTATACATGAGAAATACATGTTTGTACATCACATTGGTCCCTTAGTACAAGAATCTACCAGCACAAAATACAGGATCCAAAATTTCCAAATACAATTCCTGTACTAAATCAGATTATCTATCAAAACTATACATGTCATCAGAAAATCTTCTTGCAGATAATCATATAGGGAAAATATTACATTTTTCCCTTTCCCTTACCATC
>NW_020207482.1:0-1584 GCF_001531365.2 Cynara cardunculus var. scolymus | reverse complement strand
TTCTACAAACTGTTTCTCTTCTTGTAGACCCTTACGGGACCAACATGCTCAAAAACCCAACCAACCCGGTCACCCCAACCCAACGCGAAATAACTCACGTACCCTCTTCATATACATATATTTTCAATCTCTTCTCCATCTCCATATTACTCTTTCATATATTCTTTCAATAAATGTGAACATATATATGCAATTTGAGAAAATTAGTTGAATGTGATATACTTAACGAGTATGGATAAGTTGTACTAAATGGTTGATGATGAAAAAGGAATTATGAGTAGAGAAAACAACATATTCAAGGTAACAAACAGAGAACAATACTTTGATATACCAAAGGAACATATTCAAGGTAACAAACATAGAACAATACTTTGATATACCAAAGTATCAACACGACCAACCACTACAGTTTGTGTTGGGATGGGTTGAGTTTTTCAAACCACAAAAATTGGATTGGGTTGTTCAAATGCCTTCAACATGATCAACTCAATCCATGAGCATCCCAAGCATCGATGATGATGGAGATGGAGGCTGCTATGGGACGGTTGGGTAGTGGAATTGAATATGGAGTATGAGTCCTCACTTCATAGTTGAAGATGGCCGAAAGGTGTGGAGCGTCAGCGATAGAGGGGGAAAGAGGGAAAGGTAGGGTCGCCAAAGTGTTTTTCAGCGACGATGAACTGATATATGTACATGTTGTATAATAAACAATAATACATAAAATATAATTAAAAGTTAATCAATAATCATACAATAAATCAAAAAAAGTAAACTAATTATTTTGCTTTCGTACTTAACGAAAGTCATAGACAGTCGTTAGAGGGGAGGACCAAAACAAAGACAAAGCGCATAAGTGGAGGGTTATTATATGATAATTGAAGATAAAGTGCCAAATCCGTAATAAACTAGAAATTCCAGAGACCAAACCAGCGATTTACTCTATATATTTTATATAGAGTAAATTACAAATTTTGTCCATGTAGTTATATAAACTTATGGATTGGATCCTTCAAACAAAATAATTACAGTTATGGTCAATGTGGTTTTATTTTTGTTACAGACTAGGTCCTTTAACCTGACTTTGTTAACTTAAGCTTTATTAAGTTATGGACATTTTGGTCCTTTTATCTTTTCTTTAAAAACAATATAACTTATATATTCCTATTTAAATATATGTATATATATGATAAAAATCTCAATGATGTTGGCATATTGTTTTCCTAAGTCCCCCCCCCCCCCCTTAAAAAGTCCTTGGCATACACCTCCTTCCATCAAATTCTACCTTTCTCTCGGTCATGTATATTCACAAACACACAGAGACCTCAATTTCATGTGAAAGTGAGCCCCTTCTCTTAGTCGAGCAATCTCACCTCCTTATAAAATTCGATTATTCATGGTGGTTATACTCCCAAACCACCGACGACATCTCCTTCTCTAGCCAACTTGCCATCTTCGACCACCCCAACTCTATGATGGTGTAACCCTCTGCCCCCCCTTGTCAAGAAACCTCATCCCCTACCCTAGATTTGGTTCTAGAAACCAAGTGAACCCCAATTTTGGTTTCAGATTCAAGTAAAGTTTGAT
>NW_020207481.1:0-1535 GCF_001531365.2 Cynara cardunculus var. scolymus | reverse complement strand
GGCTCTCATTCTTTCGCGAATAATCTGAATTTTGTCATGAGTGATCTGAATGAGTTCGGGACCAACTAAAACTTTCTCTCCCGTCTCTCGCCAACACAAGGGTGTACGACACTTACGTCCGTATAAGGGATCCATTCCAATTGTCGAGTGGTAATTATTGTTGTAAGAAAACTCAACCAAGGGTAGGTGAGTATCCCAGCTACCACCAAATTCTAAGACACATGCACGTAGCATATCCTCGAGAGTCTGAATGGTTCGTTCTGATTGACCATCGGTCTGAGGATGATAGGCCGTACTAAACGCATGACGTGTTCCCAACTCTCGTTGAAATCTAGTCCAAAAATTAGAAGTGAATCGAGAGTCGCGATCAGAGATAATCTTCACTTGTACACCGTGTCGTGAGACAACTTCATCAATGTACAACCGCGCTCATCGATCCATAGAGTAAGACTCTCGGACAGGTAAGAACAATGAAGATTTGGTCAATCGATCAACTATAACCCAAATACTATCGTGTTGTAGTTGGGTCTTCGGTAGTTTAGTAACCAGATCCATCGTTAATTCCTCCCATTTCCACATCGGTACCTCAAGAGGCTGTAAACTACCATACGGTTTCTGGTGTTCAGCCATTACTTGTAAGCATGTGGTACATTTCTCAACATAACATCCAATATCAGTCTTTATCCCAGGCCACCAGTAATCTAAACGAAGATCTTGGTACATTTTGGTACTTCTTGGGTGTATTGATAATCGCGACTTATGTGCTTCTGCTAAAACATCTTGCATGCCATCAAGTTTGGGGACCTAGATTCGGGTCTTAAAGACCTTCAAGCCACGTCCATCTTCAAACAGAGAATCAATGTATCATACCATTCGTTCTACTTTGACATTCTCAGGCTTCAAAGCCTCAATCTGCCATTTCCGAATATCATCAAATAAATTATTTTTAACCGCCGTGTGAGTGATAGAGTAGCATAGAAGTCCAGAATGCGTCTTCCTACTAAGAGTATCTGCCACTACATTGGCTTTACCTGGATGATATAGTATCTCACAGTCGTAATCTTTATTGAGCTCCATAGCACGTTGTTGACACATGTTCAAGGTCTGTTGATCAAATAAATACTTTAAGCTCTTGTGATCAATACAAAGTTGACACTGCGTTCCATAGAGATAGTGTCGCCAAAGCCTCAAAGCAAATACCACCGCTGCTAATTCAAGGTCATGAGTAGGGTAGTTCTTCTCATAGTCTTTTAATTGGCGAGAAGCATATGCAATCACCTTGCCTCGCTGCATCAAGACACATCCAAGACCAAGTCAAGATGTGTCACTATATACTATAAAGTCTTTGTTACCCTCAGGTAGAGCAAGTATAGGCGCATGTGTCAGACATTCCTTTGAAGTTTGAAATGCTCGATCTTGGGCCTCCTTCCATTCAAATTTAGCATCTTTACGAGTCAAAGAGGTTAATGGTACTGCRATCTTAGAGAAGTCCTTGATAAATCGTCGATAGTACCCTGCCAAACCCAGAAAACTCC
>NW_020207480.1:0-1586 GCF_001531365.2 Cynara cardunculus var. scolymus | reverse complement strand
ATGTGTTTGAATCTTTGTGTTACAAAGTGTTGATAATTCATCTCACTTCTATTCTATGCCTGTATCACTTCTTATATAGGCGATATTTACATAATAATTGAATCCTAAGGTAACTAAATCCTATAAACAAGGAAATAATCATTATCGAAAATGGGATCAGCATCATCTTTCAAGATTCTGAAGATAGTCGTCCAGAGCATAGCACAACCAGAGGATAAACCAACCAGACTTAGTCGTTTTAAGCACAACATCATCTTCAGATCTTCCATCCTTAGCCCCGATTGCTTAATAAAACCTTTTAAAATAACTAGGATCAATTTGATCCTAACAATCTCCCTCCAAAGTTTTATGAAGCAAGCATCTTCATGAAGTCTTCAGGTCTTCTCCCTTCTGCTTTCTTGAGTAAAGCTTTAGTGTGCTTGGTATGGATGGAATTTTCAAGCTCCCCCCTGAATTTAGCTCTCTATTCTTCATTTTCAACTCTTAGACCAAATCAGATTCAATGTGAATGTAGCACCCCTGATTGCACAGAATGCAGCTTTATTTTGCTTAGAACCTAGCACAAACTTTGAAGCACAGACTAGCCACTCAACCCCAAAAGTAGCAAATTCATCCAACTAAGGGATAGATAAATGTGTGAATTTCTTGACAAAACAATGCAACCAGTCTTATGACAAAGAATCTTTCGTTTAACCGCAAGTTGAGTAGGAATTTAGCTTTAGAGCTTGATCCAATTGGAGATAACTTGAATAACCAAAGCAAACACCATTGGAATTGAGAACTGGAGAGAAGAATTAACATTATGCTTTATAGCTTCAAGAAACAGCAGGTCAATTCAAAGAAAATTGACAGTATTGCTGTGAATGCTTCTAAGGGCAAAACATGAAGGAATATTGCCATATTCATATAGGATTGGTGATTACAGGCAAGTAAATCKTTAGGCTCTTATAGATCCAAATCCACAAAAAGAGACGATGAATGAATACTCAAGATATGGGCGATAATTATATGTTTGGCAAATAGAACGCCAATTTCCTTAGGCTGTGAGTACCATGAACTCCTACTTAACGCCTACGCGTAGATCTGACAAAAATCAAGGTTCAAAAGTTCGACTGACTCCAAGAAAATCCATCAAATAAACCAAAAAAATTTATGATCAAAACATGATCGTATTCATCCAAGATCAAATCCCTTAAAAGGAATTTGATTAAAACCTTTAATCATATGATGAATTGATGAATTTTTTGGTCCAAACTACAGTCAAACAAGAAGTAGTTCATGAAAGAGTATTGTTCAAGAAAATTGAATCTACTATAGAAAGATCGAATCGATAGAAGATAATCGATTTGGCTCTGATACCAATTGTTAAACCCATATTTGACAGTAGAACATTTCAAAGTAATTTAAAAAGAGAATTGTAGAAGAAGATGAATAGAAATCGGCCGCCGTTTTCTTTATTTAATGGAAAATACAATCTCTCAAAAACCCTAATCGACTCTCATATGATGTGTTTGAATCTTTGTGTTACAAAGTGTTGATAATTCATCTCACTTCTATTCTATGCCTGTATCACTTCTTATATAGGC
>NW_020207479.1:0-1586 GCF_001531365.2 Cynara cardunculus var. scolymus | reverse complement strand
GTTCAATAACGAAGTAATTTATATTTTGTTTAATAATATAATATTCTTATAAAGATAATGATTAATTATTTTGTTATAACTCGATTTGTACTTATGCATAATTTACTTGTAATCTTGAATTTTAAGTAATATGTATCAATATACAGTACTTTATGCATAAAAAATGGTTTTTAAAAGTTTTTGTCAAATGCTTTATTAATACATTTGTTTTATGTTTTAATAAAAAAAGTAATGAAATGATAAAAAGATCTAAATACCCCTGAGATAAGAAACTTTTTAATGTGAGTTAGTTAGAGAGATCAAATCCAACGCAAAGTGATCAAAATTATAATTAGTTTAAAAGAGAGACAATAGTTGTTAATGAAAAACAACCACACAGACCAAAAATGTAATTTACTCTCATTTTAAATTGTTGACTTGTATGGTCATAGCTTCTTTATATTTCAAAAATTAACCAAGTTGAATTTTCGACCACTAATAAGACTACAAACTTGCTATTTCAATTCTCACGATATGACATTGACAATAGGTTATGTGGGCTTAATTTAAAGCCCACTCTAATTCAGAGATGTTAGTCCAAAAATAAATTCAATTATTGGATTCTTTTGTTTTTGGGACCTGTATTGTCTTCCCATGTGCATTCAATTAAACAAAGCTTCTCACATAAAATCCATTCGAGTTTACATCCCAAGTGTTGTTTTCTTTACCCTTTTTCTTGTGTGTTTAAACATCCACATATTATTAGTTGTAAGTACTTCATTCGTTTTCATTTCTATGTGTTTAGCCTTTCACTTGTATTGTCTTCTCATGATTAATAATATAAAATTTGATTAGGAAAATTAACATAAATAACCATTCTTAAACTTCGAATTTGTTTCTTAGTCATTTCTCTCCCAATATTTCAAAAATGTCACTAAGTCCGTAATTGACACCTCCTCAATTTACGGAAGGATCAAAGTGTAAAAGAAAAAGAAGTTTATGAACCAGGTTCATAAGTGCAGGAATTAAATATGTAAATTAGTGCGACATTTATATATCTAATTTACAGATTTGGTCTGTATACATCAAAAATCTTTTTTATACGTTTTGACTCCTCCGTAAATTGAGGAGGCGCCACTTGCAGACCTAGTGATATTTTTGAAATTTAAGGACATAAATAGCTAAGAAACAAATCAAAAATATGAAAATGACTAATTCTATTAATTTCCTAGATAAACTTTTGAGCCATGTCAAACACCGATTTATTTAAAATAACACCAATTTACACAATATTTTAATTTTAGTAGATGAAATAACAAAGTTAGCTAAAAAGTACACACGTGAAATGGGATGAGTAATAAGCAGGGTTCAAAATGGCGTGAGACATAGCGTATTGGCGATGTCAAGTCTCAAGTTTTATATGCCGTGGTGAGGACGCGACGTTTTTTAAAACGTAACATAAAACGACAAATTTGTATGTCATATATAGAGTTATATATACATATATGTTTTCTATATGTTACTTAAAACAACAAATTTACATTCATATTAGAAGAAGAAAAATCATACATATTATTATTATTATTATATAAAAATAGTCTTGATTA
>NW_020207477.1:0-1589 GCF_001531365.2 Cynara cardunculus var. scolymus | reverse complement strand
GTTGTCGCATATGTGTGATGCGATGACTTGGAGTTGTCGCATCTGTGTGATGTGATGACTTAAAGTTATCGCATCCTATTGATGCGATGAACAGTTGTTATTGCATCCTTGTGATGYGAGGAGATATGTATCGCACGAGTGTGATACGACAAGTTGATTTATCGCCTCCTATTGATGCAACAAGTTGGTTTTTCGCACGAGTGTGATGCGACAAGTTGATTTATCACATCCTATTGATGCAACAAGTTGGTTTTTCGCACTCATGTAATGCGATGATATGGGGTCCTCGCACCAGTGTGTTGCGAGGAAATGGGGTTCTCACCCATGTGATGAAAGGAAATTACATTTTCATCTATATGTTGTGATGAGTTATATCAGAATGTGTTAAATAAGTTATTGGGTTATTTGATAAATTGATGATGTCTCATCTTTTAGATGTGACAAAAGATGTTTCATTTATTAAAGTGTGGTTTATTTGTTATTATTACAAACATGAGTTTATAAATGTGTTTGGCGATTATTCACCCTGTAATAACAAACAAAAGAATTTCTCACTAGACCTCAAGGTCTAACCCTCATTTTGGTGTTTTAAAAATGTGCATTACAGGTCGGACACCACCAGAGAATAAGAGGAAATGGAAATTGTTAAGAGTTATATTTGTTTGCATGGGGGATGTTAAGAATATAATGTTATCTTTTGTATTTAAGAACTTGTTATGTTACAAGTTTTCTATAGAGATTTTGTGGAAAAATTTGGTAGCTACTTTGTAATGTAGCTTTTGTGAATAATGAGACCAATTGTGTAATTATATTTCTTGATATATGAAAATATATGTTTGTATGCAAATGTGATCTTGGGATATTACATAACTTTTGTTTCAAAAACAGGCTAAAAAGGTTCATGTTATGAAACAAATACATGTGAACTAAACATATTGTGAAATAAATATATGTTAATTGATATTTTAAATCCTAGCCTTAGATGGAAAAAAATCATATGAAATAGCACTTGAGATCGATTCTGGAGGTAGTGATTATTGTGTTTTTCTGCGTTATTTGGAAGAATCGAAACTGTATAATTTTTAATAGCAAGGTGTTGAAAGGGAGGAGATGTTAATATGGTGTAGGTTTTTTGCGTTTAGTTGGTTCAAGCACAGATCGTTGTTTGTTAAGTATCTTGAGTTAATAGTCCTCTGGACTCTTCTTCTTTGTCTTTGTATTTCTAGCCTCTCGTTGGCCCCTTTTGTGTGGTAATAATTCTGTAGTTTCTTCTTGTCAAATAAAAATACATGAAATAGTACATGATCCATTAATTCTTAAGGTTATCACATTATCATGGGTTCTCAAAAAAAGGCTCATATATATCATACAATAATCATTTAAAAGCTATAAATTGTAATAATAATAATAAACCAATTTTATAGATGAAATAACACATGTSGAAACCATACTCGTGAAAATCAACGAAAACATCTAATGAGTTTGATTTTAAAGTATGATTCATATTGTTTCACATGTTTTGTTCTTGGGATTGAGTACGAGTGTATATGTTTCATCTATAAACGTATTTTTGTAAAAAAAAAATTCAT
>NW_020207476.1:0-1590 GCF_001531365.2 Cynara cardunculus var. scolymus | reverse complement strand
GAACGCGAGTTTCCGTTTGCGAGCTCGAATCCGGTGCCATCAAGAGCTGGTTTTCCAAGAATTCCCGGCCAAACTGTGTAGATGCACTTGTTCACAAACGTAAAAGTGGCAATTGATCCTGAAATACGAACAGAAGGCAAATTCGATCGGATTTCAATTAAAAATCAAATTATGAACTATTCCAAAATGCGAAACATTAGAACAAAGACAGCTGAAAAATGAAGAAAATTAAGGTCAAACCTCCATTGATGTACCTTGAAGAATGAAGAACATAAGAGATGTAAGAACCAAATTACAGTGACCCATATGGAAAATTGGCTACTTTGCGATGAAATATGTGACATCCGTCACTTTTGAAGCATCAGGTTAGCATCTTTAAAAGGACTCCTATAATCAGGATTTTAATTTATTAAGACTTAGTCATTAGAAAATCAATCGACTTAGCTCCCAAATTTGTAGCTCAGAAAACCCTGTCACGACAGGTAACGGATAAAGTAACTTATGTAATACCAAATATATTAAAATTCTTTTAAAATAAATAAAGTCGTTATTATAAATTTAAATTTTAAAAATATAAAGTTTTAATTGTATATGCAAATAATTTTTACAAAATTTGGAATTTTGATTTAATAATGAATAATTTTATTGGTATTGATAAAATGTATTTAAATTTATATTTATTTAGGCTGAGTTTGTATAAGAAAAATAAAAGAAAAAATGGTAGTTGGGCCTTGTATGGGACGGGCCCCTTTACTCCCATATAAAAACCACACCTCTTTTGAAAATCATTCATTTCACCATCACATTTCCCTTTTTCTCTCTCTCTCTAAACTTTTCATCTTCTCAGCCGAATCCAAGTTCCAAAAATCTTTCTTGAAGAACACTCAAGTCTTCAAGAAAGATCAAGCCAAAAGGTAATAAGATTGGTTTTACTTTCGAACCTTTTTACAATAATGTTTCTCGTATCTTTATACATCTTGCTCCAACTTGAGCTCAAAATTTTCTAGAAATTCTAAGATAGGAGATTATTTCATCAGGATATGAAAATGTTCCCAAAATGATGATAATCTATGATCTATGAACTTAGGACTCAAAAAAAGGGATAAAACCACATTGCATGTAGTTTTTAATCTATAAAAATGACATTTTAAAACAAACAGGTTGTTTCTAACAATCATGTCAACCGTATTTTTCAAAATCAACCCCAAACTATTTGACTTCTCTTGAAATATGTTTTGGAATAGTTGTTGTTACTGTTTCGGTTTCACTCACAAATGTGAATTTTGAGTATATAAAATGTTTAATATGAAATTTTAAGAGCAATTATGATGCTGTTAGACAAAAGAAATCTAACAACAGTGGCAGTTGTTGTTTTAAAAGATTAAAAGTAAAATGATTTTTGGAAGGTTTCCTTGACAATGATTGGTGAAACCAAGAGTCCAAGAACAAACTCTGTATAACTGTCCAAATAACTATTTGTGCAAAAATCTTTTAGTTAATTAAATATTGGGTTATTTTTTGTTTCAACTTTAACTCATAAAGGTTTATTGGCATTACATAAGATATAATCTTATTTTATCTATATCGTGA
>NW_020207475.1:0-1590 GCF_001531365.2 Cynara cardunculus var. scolymus | reverse complement strand
TCACGATATAGATAAAATAAGATTATATCTTATGTAATGCCAATAAACCTTTATGAGTTAAAGTTGAAACAAAAAATAACCCAATATTTAATTAACTAAAAGATTTTTGCACAAATAGTTATTTGGACAGTTATACAGAGTTTGTTCTTGGACTCTTGGTTTCACCAATCATTGTCAAGGAAACCTTCCAAAAATCATTTTACTTTTAATCTTTTAAAACAACAACTGCCACTGTTGTTAGATTTCTTTTGTCTAACAGCATCATAATTGCTCTTAAAATTTCATATTAAACATTTTATATACTCAAAATTCACATTTGTGAGTGAAACCGAAACAGTAACAACAACTATTCCAAAACATATTTCAAGAGAAGTCAAATAGTTTGGGGTTGATTTTGAAAAATACGGTTGACATGATTGTTAGAAACAACCTGTTTGTTTTAAAATGTCATTTTTATAGATTAAAAACTACATGCAATGTGGTTTTATCCCTTTTTTTGAGTCCTAAGTTCATAGATCATAGATTATCATCATTTTGGGAACATTTTCATATCCTGATGAAATAATCTCCTATCTTAGAATTTCTAGAAAATTTTGAGCTCAAGTTGGAGCAAGATGTATAAAGATACGAGAAACATTATTGTAAAAAGGTTCGAAAGTAAAACCAATCTTATTACCTTTTGGCTTGATCTTTCTTGAAGACTTGAGTGTTCTTCAAGAAAGATTTTTGGAACTTGGATTCGGCTGAGAAGATGAAAAGTTTAGAGAGAGAGAGAAAAAGGGAAATGTGATGGTGAAATGAATGATTTTCAAAAGAGGTGTGGTTTTTATATGGGAGTAAAGGGGCCCGTCCCATACAAGGCCCAACTACCATTTTTTCTTTTATTTTTCTTATACAAACTCAGCCTAAATAAATATAAATTTAAATACATTTTATCAATACCAATAAAATTATTCATTATTAAATCAAAATTCCAAATTTTGTAAAAATTATTTGCATATACAATTAAAACTTTATATTTTTAAAATTTAAATTTATAATAACGACTTTATTTATTTTAAAAGAATTTTAATATATTTGGTATTACATAAGTTACTTTATCCGTTACCTGTCGTGACAGGGTTTTCTGAGCTACAAATTTGGGAGCTAAGTCGATTGATTTTCTAATGACTAAGTCTTAATAAATTAAAATCCTGATTATAGGAGTCCTTTTAAAGATGCTAACCTGATGCTTCAAAAGTGACGGATGTCACATATTTCATCGCAAAGTAGCCAATTTTCCATATGGGTCACTGTAATTTGGTTCTTACATCTCTTATGTTCTTCATTCTTCAAGGTACATCAATGGAGGTTTGACCTTAATTTTCTTCATTTTTCAGCTGTCTTTGTTCTAATGTTTCGCATTTTGGAATAGTTCATAATTTGATTTTTAATTGAAATCCGATCGAATTTGCCTTCTGTTCGTATTTCAGGATCAATTGCCACTTTTACGTTTGTGAACAAGTGCATCTACACAGTTTGGCCGGGAATTCTTGGAAAACCAGCTCTTGATGGCACCGGATTCGAGCTCGCAAACGGAAACTCGCGTTC
>NW_020207474.1:0-1590 GCF_001531365.2 Cynara cardunculus var. scolymus | reverse complement strand
TTAAGAGGTGGATATCTTATAAACCATTATGACCATCAATTAGTCTCTTGATCAACCGATTATATGGTATTCTTGTGTTGTGTATTTCATGTATGTTAAGAATAGGAATACAAAGTCTATGAACCTATGTATTCGATTATTTAGTTGTGTGTTAACATTTGAATAAAGCTACACGTTTATGGATTTAATTTTGTTCGAAATAACTACCAAAATGAAATGGATACGTAAATTAGAGAGAGGAAGATGTCAGCATCATTGTATACGATTTTTAATCGTTACCACAATGTATCACTACAACAAAATCGGGTTTATGGAACACTCCCAATTTATAAGCGTCATAATAGACCTTATAAGACTTAGCTTATAAGACCAAAAAAATAAAGCGTCGTATATAAAGGTGTTGTAATAAGTTTATATGACGTTTTTTGACTTCGTAATAAGTTTATTAGGACACTTTTAATATAAAGTGTCCCATTAACAATTTTATAGAACACTATTTGAAAAACTGTCATATAAAAACAAATGTTCTATAAAAAAATTGAGTTTATAGGACACTTTTTATAAAGTTGCTAATGCGACACTTTGTATTAAAAATGTCTTTAAAAACTTGTTAAGACACACAAAAACGTCATATAAACTTATTGCAACACTTTTAGATAGGACGTTTTATATTTTGGTCCTATAAATTAAGTCCTATAAAACGGTTTATTGGGACGCTTAGAGATTGTGAGCGTCCTATAAACCCAATTTTGTTGTAGTGGTTTCATCATTAGAAAGTAAAAACTGTTAAAAGATAAGCTACTAAGTTACACTTAAGTTAGTTATATGTGATCAGTTTTCATTTGACAGTTACTATGGTTGACAGTTATCTGTCAACCTATGTGTCGCTTGATGAAGGGTTGCACCTCTTCATTGTATTTATATATAGGTGCATGTACTCACTGTGTAACAGGTTACTGATTGTTTCAATAAAGCGATATTATTGTGTATAGATCTTAATCTTACAGAATTCTCTCAGTAGAGATTTTTCACTTGTCAAGATCTTGTTTAGGGATTAAACAGAGTTGCTATGATACCACTTATTGGTCCCAAAGGGGATTATAGTGTCTGCACAACGGTTTGTAGAAAGGGGTTGAATACAAATACTATGTTTCAACTTCTTAACTCTTATTGATTAATCAACAATTAATCAAAGAATTAAGATCGTTTTGTGGAAGAACATAAGATCAAAACCTAATCCAAATTTTGACTTGAGATAACACAAAGAGTCTCACACTAACACGTAGGTTCTATCTTGCATATACATATAGATAACAAAATAAGCTCACTTGGACACACACTGCTATTTATATCCTTTGCGTTTAAGGTGATGTACCAATTATGTCCACGTGTCATTATTAGAAAGGCCAGTGAAGGCATTTTTCATGTTTGTCCTTTCTCTGGCTGTTTTGAGCTGATAGTGAATAGTGTACAATAGTAGTGGTCATAATGGTTGATAAGATATCCACCTCTTAAGCATCGCAAAGCTTTCTTCAGGCTTAGACTCAGGGGCAACATGCCCACCACCCTGCAATCGTACAAAACTACTTC
>NW_020207473.1:0-1572 GCF_001531365.2 Cynara cardunculus var. scolymus | reverse complement strand
GGATTTGGAATGGAGATGTTGGATGTCAAATTATAGGACCATATTTTACATCTATTTTAGATCATTTCAATTACTCAAATCAAAACCATCCATTTTTTTTTTTTTTTTGCCCCTTTTAGAGCTAAAAATAAAAGTGATTGGGATTTTAATTGGGCCAATGGTTGTTGGATCGGATCTGAAAGCTGTTCCTGGATCACAAATTTGTATTTTTGGGCTATTTCCCGGTTGGTTAATGAAAACTTTTTGTGGCTTGCGTTGCGTTGCGTCGCGTCATCATGTGTACTTTGGGCCTAATTTCTTGAGAAGATGCCCTCCTCAACTTTTACCACCACCTTTCTCTTTAGAGATGGCCAAATATAACCGGCCCGGCCCGTAACTGACGGAGGTCCGGAACTGAGCCCGGCTCGTAACCGTAACTGACCGGGACTGGTGGTAACCAGTTAATGTTTTTTAGGAATTTTTGGACCGGAACCGGTTACGCAACCGGTTATGGGCCCGGCCCGGCCCGGCCAACGAAAAAGTCAAACTAGCAGTTGGAAAGTCAAAGTTACCGTTTTTTCAGTCAAACTAGCCGTTGGACTGCCTTATGACCGTTTTTTTTCATCTTCTTAGCTACCAAAACATGTATAAATAGAGATGGAAGTTCCTTAGTTAGTTACCAACTCTTCTCATCTTCAAAAACGCAAAAAACACTCTCAATTCTCGGTTTTTCGCTTCATTTTTTGAATTCGTTATGTATTAATTTCTCGTTTCCACTTCACAATTCTCGTTTATTTCTCTCTTTTACTTACAATTTACAAAATGGCCGGTGAACAACCCTCAAACGAACAAATTTCCCAAGTTCTCGCCGAACACGGACGAAAGTCCGAGATTTGGAATCACTACAACTTGGTGGTTCTCACGACGGGGAAACGAAAGGCACAATGCAAAATGTGTCAAACTCTCCTTACGGCGGAAAAAAATTCTACATTAAGGAGGCACACCGAAAAAACGTGCCCGGGGTTGAGGTCGGGGGGTGATTCGAGCCAACCGATACTTGACACACAAGGTCAAATATGGAACTACGATGCCGATTTAAACCGACAAATGATTACACAATGTGTCATTCAAGTCGGTTTGCCTTTTGGACACTTCGACAACCCTCACGTTACGAAGATATTCAAAAGACGCTACAACCACGATACAAGCCGGTAAGTCGTCAAACCCTTAGACGTGATGCTATAAAAATGTGGACAATTGCCAAAGACGAAATGCAACAAATGTTTTCTTCTTTGCCTAACAATATTTCTTTAACGTGTGATGTATGGAGCGCACCATACGGATTGCCGGTTTCTTATATATGCATAACGGCACATTGGGTTGACCCTAGCACATGACAATTATTCAAACGTGTAATCGCGTTTGAACCGTTCGGTGCGCCACATTTGGGTGCACGTCAATATTCGATTATTAAAAAAAACCTTGTATTTTATAATTTAACCGCGAAAATAATTAGTATTTCGTTTGATAACGCTAGTAATAACAATGCTTGTGTTGAAAAATTAAAGTGTCATTTGACACCTATTTTAGACG
>NW_020207472.1:0-1593 GCF_001531365.2 Cynara cardunculus var. scolymus | reverse complement strand
AAAGTGGATTAGTGATTTAATTATACAAAAGTTCTAAAATGTCCCTCCCAACTTTCTTAGATTCTTTAAATTAGTCATAACTTTCATATATTTACATATTTTTTCCTTACGATTTTGACAATTGAAAAATCTTATTTAATGATTGAGATCTCTTCTCACATTCTTAAATTTTGGAGCTTTTCATTTGAACTGTTTCCTATATATACGACCCAAATCAAATGAGAACCATAAGGAGTTATAAATCAGTGAGAACCGATCTAGAAATATTTTTGTACATTTTTTTTATCAAATGATAGGATTTAAAATATTGCTTCAAGTATATTGTTTCATAATGTCATAGTTTCACATTATGATTTACTTTTTTACAATAATAATTATTAATTGAAATAAATGATTTTGCTTCACAAAATTTCTTTAATGCTTATTATAAATTATAATTTAAATATTTATTAATAATTATTTGCTTTTTATAAATTAGTGTGTTTTTCGAAACGAAACAAAACAAAACAAAAGAAGTCATGAGGTCCAAAATTGATAGAAACCATTTTTTTATTTGTTTGGGGTTATAATGCATCAGCCACAGCAAAAACGCCACATTATCGTATTCATAATTTATTTTTAATAATTCTGGTATTTGATATATTTTCTTTATAAAATTCATGTTTTTTTTTGGTTTAGTGGAGATAAATTTTAGGGCTTTCAACCAATAAAGTGTGGTTATATTTGAACGTAACGTACTTGAAAAAAATACCTATTAACTTTGAATACTACTATAAAATTGGTTCGTCTGAAATGTCTAAGCATCATAATATAATACTTAAGTTTATAGAATCAAACTATAAATCCTCATATATGGCGTTTTTGGGTGTTTTAACAAGTTTTTCTGAATGCTTTTAAAATAAAGTGTCTTGTTAGCTATTCTATATGATATTTTTGAGAAACGTTCAATAAACCCACTTTTTTATAGAACACTTGTGTTTGTAGGACATTTTTTAAAATAAAGTCGTATAAAATAACTATTTTAGAAGCGTTCTAAAAACATGTTGAAACGCCTAAAAACGTCTTATAAACCTATTGTAACACTTTTAGATAAAACATTTTTTTGGTTTAATATTATAAGCTTAAATACTATCAAATATTTTATTAAGATGCTTAAATATTTTAGTGCTTCTATAAAACCACTTTAAAAAAAAATACGTGTCTCTATAAATATCCCAACCCCAACCCCCCTTTGCTCCAATTACTCTTCTGAAAACAGAAAGAAACATGAAGGAGTTGATGGTGAAGGGTTTGATGATGATGATGATGATGGCATGGATGAGCATGAAGATGGGATGGTGGGTATTTCAGAGATCTCCATTTTCATGGCCTCTCAAACATCTTGAGCAACTCTGGTTGCAATTTGTTTTCATCTTTCTTAAATATGAGATGGAGACTGTGAATGCAAGTTATGTTATCCCCTTTGAGTACTACAAAGTTGAAAGGTTGTAAGCTATCTATATTTTTAATTACTTTTCAAATACATCGTCTATCTGATTTTAGCTTTCAACAAAACCGTTGTGCTTGTAGAGATTAAGGGGAAACAGTTTCATG
>NW_020207471.1:0-1596 GCF_001531365.2 Cynara cardunculus var. scolymus | reverse complement strand
CAATTTCTTTAAAGTATCCAAAAACTTACCTTCTAATTCCTTCTTCGGCTTTTCAAACACTTTCCTCTCTTTCGCAAATTCCTTTCTTTCTCAAATTCCTTTCTTTCTTGATCTAAACTTCCCTTTTCATTTTCAGAAGTAAGGTCAAACCATTTCTTTTTCTTTGTAAGCTCTTTGGCATTTGCAACATTTTTCTTGGCAGTGTTTTTCTTTTCAAGGGCAAACACTCTCTTCTCTTCATCTAATGCTTTCTTCTTCTGAACAATGCTGTTAGACAATTCCGAATTCTTGCTTAAACATTCTTCTTTAAACTCTTTCTTCTCTTTATCAAACTTGGCACGTTCCATGATGATAACTTGTTCGAAGTCAGATATTTTCTTTGAAAGCATTTTGGCATTCAACTCCAAAGAGTTAATCTTGCTTTCAAAAGATTTTTCGTTCAATATCAAATCTTTTCTCAGCTTCCATCATCTTTTCTTCTCTTTCTCTAGAACTTTCCTTTCAGCAATCAAAACCTTTTCAGCTTCTAATACCTTATCTTTCTCCTATTAAAATAAGTTTCTTTCATCACCAATTCTCTTCTCAAAATCATCTTCAAAGAACAAGATAAATGGCAATCTTCATGAAATGTGTTTAGAGAGAAAAAGTCAAATAGTCAACAAATATATTATTCCTCTAAACTCACTATTACACGTAATGTTACAATTAAGCTCCTTCCTACACTACAKCTCTCTTACAAGACCTATTTATAGGTCAAACAAAATACACAAGTCAAAGTCAAACACAAGAAAGACAAATTCAAACTAAGAAGAAATACAAATAAAGTCTTTCAAGAATGAATACAATAAACTCTAAAATTCAATCCTAACATTTGTATTAAAAATGTTCTAAAAAACTTGCTAAGACGCCCAAAAGCGTCATATAAACTTATTACAACACCTTTAGATAGGATGCTTTATATTTTGGTCCTATAAATTATGTCCTATAAAACGGTCTATTGGGACGCTTTGAGATTGGGGGTGTCCTATAAACCCAATTTTGTTGTAGTGATAGTTAGCATTCTCGTTTGAAGCTGCCCATATGTGTGTGTGTGTATATATATATGTGTGTGTGTAAAATACAATTTGGTTCCTTATAGTTTTACTAATTGTTCGAACGTAATGTTTAAAAAGGCTTTATATATTGATTATTTATGTTTTAAAAAGACTTGTTTCAGACTACAGAAAAATGATTATATAGAATGCTTAAAATGTAGAAGTATCCTAAAAAATATTTTATAGGATTTAACTTTGTAGCACCAAACCAAAAATTGTCATATCTAAAAGTGTTACAATAGGTTTATAGGACGCTTTTAAGCATTTTAACAAGTTTTTGGGACATTGTTCATCCTCTCTCTCATTAATTTGATGATAATCCCTTTACCTTACACAAAGTATTTATGTTTCTGTTTTCAGTTCCAACGATCATCACTGAGTCTGCTCAGTGGTCGCTGAAGAACTTGTAATGTAAATCCAATCAGCAACAACGATACTTCAAGAAGACAAAACTCACACCAAAGAACCTTCAGCGAAATTCGAAGACTGAAACTGAAGATTA
>NW_020207470.1:0-1596 GCF_001531365.2 Cynara cardunculus var. scolymus | reverse complement strand
CCTCTGTTGTCTTCTGTGGAAGATATCCTTCTGTCAAGACTTCCAGAATACTTTTTCTATACTTTTACAAGAGATGAATAATGGAGCTAACAGAGAATGACGTATGGATTATTTGAAATAAGAGGTTATTCCAAATAATATCTCGTTAAGTATTGATCCAAAAATGATTTTAAAAAAAATCCTTCTAATTGTAAGATTAATACAAATTACGAAGTTTTGGTCTTCTAAAAACCCATGTTGTATAGTTTTTAGTCACAAAAGCTGCAATTTCATATAATCTCAAAAAAAAAATTCAATTAAGATGGGTTTTTTGAAAAATGATTTTGTCTTGTAACCAGAGGAGTTCTGGTTGAACAAAACTCATTTTGTGGGGAACCAGAGGTGGTCTGGTTAGATATCGATGAAGGAATTTATCAATGGAATGTTGGATTGCATGATTAAGAAGCCTTGGATGACAAACCATAGGCTCTGTTTAAGCATGTTCAATCCAGTATGTAGGACCAGAGGGGCTCTAGTTTGATACTTGGTTTATTATTTGGCATTTAGATGGCCAAAGGCTCTGGATAGTGGAACCAGAGGCTCTGGTATGATAAATTCATATGTATGCAATGGATATTCATGATGAATGAATAGCTCCCCCTCAAATGATGCATGTGTATTGGTTAAGTTTTAAAAACTCCCCCTAGAACCAATAATAAGTATGATTGTGGTGACCAAAGGCTCTGGTCTATACAACCAGAGGCTCTGGTTGTGAAGGATGATGGAATGATGTATGAAATATGGCTAAGTATGCAAATGGATATGCATAAGGGCTCTGGATCCAAAGACAATGAATCCAGAGGCTCTGGTCTTCAGAACCAGAGGCTCTGGTAGCAAAGTCGAGGAGAAATATGTATGAGAAAATGGTTAAGGGTATAGAAAATAGTATAGTGGTTGAGTCTTTGAGACCAGAGGGGTTCTGGTTCCAAAGGCTTTGAATCCAGAGGCTCTGGTCTTTAGAACCAGAGGCTCTGGTTCCAAAGGCGATGAAATGAAGTATGAAAATATGATTAAGTGCATGAGAGAAAGGGGGGTGGGGGAGTCTTTGGGTCCAGAGGAGCTCTGGTTACAAAGAGTATAAATCCAGAGGCTCTGATCTTTAGAACCAGAGGCTCTGGTGGTCTTAGAGATGATAAGAAAGATAAATGAGAGGGGAATTGAGTGTGTCAAGTCTTATTTTGAAACCAGAGGTCTCTAGTTGCAAAGGACATGGAAACCAGAGGCTCTGGTTACATAGAAATAATGTGATGGAGTCCAAAAAGGGGGTTTGGTCTCAAAGGATGAGAATCCAGAGGCTCTGGTCTATAGAACCAGAGGCTCTGGTCTCAAAAAGAGAGAATCCAGAGACTCTGGTCTATAGAACCAGAGGCTCTGGTTGCGAAGGCAATACTTAGTGAATAGAAGCTAAGTATTTTCTTTGGACCTGAGGTCTCTGGATCCAAAGGTGACGAAATACTTTAAGCCATATTAAAAGATTTCTTCATGGCAGAGACTCTGGTCTTTAGAACCAGAGACGCTGGTTTGGAGAACTTCATGATTATGGCTAACTTCTTTGTA
>NW_020207469.1:0-1553 GCF_001531365.2 Cynara cardunculus var. scolymus | reverse complement strand
TTCCCCAAAATTGCTGAAGATAAACCATGGGAACTTGTGTATAGGCAGATAAAGAATAAGAAATGGGATGGCCTTTGAAAATTTCTGAGATAATGAGGTATTCGGCAGGCATATCAAAAGTGAAGTGATGGTTATTTGGTTTAATATCTAGGTATTGGAATTGTGGGTAAAGTGTTTCAGATGGTATTGGTTGATCAGGTAAAATTTGTGGTGCATTTTCAAATCTGACCGAGGGAACATGAGATTCCTCGTCAGACTGATGTCTGGGATCGACCATTTACTTGTAAAACATCTAAAACATTAGTACCCATATTATTCAAAAAAAATTGAATTAAAAAAATTACACACTCACAAAAAAAATTCAAAACAAATGAAAAGAAAAGAAAAAAAATCCACACACACAAAAAAATAACCAAAAAAAATTAAACTAAAAAAATAGTAAAAAAAAATTAAACACTTGGTAAAATTTTCAAACAAAAAATGAATTGACCGGATTAGGAATCCGGACAACACAACAAACACTTAGAAAACCAAAAATAAATGTGTCCGGATTAGAAGTCCGGACAACACACTAAACACATGTCCAAAACAAACCAAGTCATAAACCGGACAATCATCAACCGGTTTAAGGTATCCGGTGAGTTATCCGTTCAAAACACAATCACAAAATACTCAAAAGGAATACAAATACAATCCAAATACACACTACATACGCACTCGAAAATGAAAAACGACACACATTTCACTAAAAAACACTTTCTAAAAGGAGTTAAAATGAGTTTATGGATCGATTAAGAAGATTAGTTCATTTTTGGTCAAGAACAGTCCATAGAATCTATACAGATCGAAACAATTAACAATCATGAATGAAAACCATATGAATCGAATCGTAACCTGGGATGAAAACTATGAGTAGAATAGAAGATTGACTTGTTGATAATCAAAGCTTGATTTTGAACAGTTTGAATGAGCGGATTGAGTGAGCGGAGAAAATGAACAGTAGAAAGTAAAAAGGTAAAAATGGAAAAATGAAACGGTTATTTATAGTCAAAAATGAAAAACCGTTCATTAGTTAAACCGCTCAAAAGGTGTCCGGATTAGAATAAACCGGTCAAGAGGTGTTCGGTTTATAGAATGAATAAACACTGTGTTAATTCGGATACTAAACCGCTCAAGGCATGTGCGGTTTAGATGAACACCGGTCAAGACACGTCCGGTATAGGATTAAACCRTTSAAAGGGTAATCGGTTTAAGAATAAACCGCTCAAGGTGTAAACGGATTAAGGATACACCGCTCAACAAAGAAAGTTAAACCGCTCAAACATTTTGACTTGTAAAAACAATCAAGCTCAATCAACGGATTTGAAATCCGCACAATCCTTGCCTAAGCATATCTAATCTTGTTCGGATAAGAGTTAATCATATAGCCTTTTGTCCGGATGTCTAATCCGCTCAATAAACCGTTCAAGCTTTGACCGGTTTAAAGATAAACTGCTCAAGCTTTGTCCGGTTTAAAGATAAACCGCTCAAGCTTTGTCCAGTTTAAAGATAAA
>NW_020207468.1:0-1597 GCF_001531365.2 Cynara cardunculus var. scolymus | reverse complement strand
TAATGTAAAATACGCAACTCAAAAATTCCAAAAGTACATGCTCTTGTATCCTAGCATCTATGCTCCAAAACATGGCTAATTAAGATCTTCACACAACTAAGCACATAGGGAAGTAATTCACATATTGCTCTTTCCCTTATTATCATTACCTTCACACATATTTTTGAAAAACACAAAATGAGGGTTAGACATGAATGTCTAGTGAGGTTCCCTTTTTATGTAATGCAGGGTGAAGATCACCAAAACATTTATTTCAAATAATCCATTCCATGTATCAAAGACTTGAAAATTATATTTTGTTTCGGTCCATCGAGCCTCTGGTTCCAAACCATACTTGGAATATATTTCAATAAACAAGACCAGAGCCCCTCTGGTCTCTCTACCAGAGCTTCTGATTAATCGACCAGAGCCTCTGGTTGTACTAACCAGAGCTTCTGGCTCATATAATTTCTTTTAATGTTCTTTAGTTAAGCTTCCAATGAATAAGATAGCATTTTTCATAAAAATAATAGTTATACAGAGTTCTTATTCGACCAGAGCCTCTGGTTGTACTAACCAGTGCTTCTGGTTCAAAAGTTATGACCAACCAGAGCCTCTGGTTCAACGTGTGAGTCGACCAGAGCACTCTGGTTTGTCTTTCGTAGAAAATACTAAGTATAAAATCTTTTTTCTTAAAACTTCTTAAAATATGATTTTGACACATAAGCTCTTATCAATAGATAGAGAGCCTCTGGTCCAATTAGTACGTTTAGTAAAACCAGAGCTTCTCTGGTTTCGCATAAAATGTACATTATGTTCCCAAAACACTTTTAACCAAAATTAATTACCATCGGCCATATTTTCCTATAACCATAACATCAATACTACTATTTCCAATATGAACAACATATCTGAATCCTCAAATCACAAAGAAGAGATCTTAATAGATATAATAGCAAGAGTTATACCATGCATACACACAACGACCTCCTTATTACATCCATAACTCCACTGTTTATAGCAATAGTTATCCATCACACACAACGACCATCCTTATTTCCCCTGAAATTCGTATGAACTATTTCATCCAATGACAGGTTGCAGACCTTTCTGTCAGAGTGAACCTCGTTCATAGTTTTTAACTAAATCATAATCTCAAAAATAGGTTTATATTCATAAACCTTCCAAGCCGTAGAACAATATGTTTTGTGGATGATTTCTCAAATCATCTATTCCTTTTAAAATCCCCAACGCAGGATATCATATCCAAAACTGATTTTAAAGCACAGTTTCTGCTTTAATCTTTTCCAAATAGTTTCAAATTTCAGGAACACAAAACATTTCCTTTAAAATTGTTTTTAAAACAGTTTACCAATTTCCTTTAAATCCTTAAATCATCAATACTCCACAGTCCTTATAAAAATCAAACAGCAGATAAAACTCGCAGTTATTAATTAGTAGTAATAAAAAACTCACCTTAAAATCACAGATTCTGCAGGTAATAATACACAGCAAATAATCAGAATATTCTTCAAGAATACTTTCCAAGAACACCTTCAAGAACACTTTCACCGCCTTTAAATTTCTTTCTTCAAAACACTTACTTTTTGTAAAAACA
>NW_020207467.1:0-1597 GCF_001531365.2 Cynara cardunculus var. scolymus | reverse complement strand
TGTTTTTACAAAAAGTAAGTGTTTTGAAGAAAGAAATTTAAAGGCGGTGAAAGTGTTCTTGAAGGTGTTCTTGGAAAGTATTCTTGAAGAATATTCTGATTATTTGCTGTGTATTATTACCTGCAGAATCTGTGATTTTAAGGTGAGTTTTTTATTACTACTAATTAATAACTGCGAGTTTTATCTGCTGTTTGATTTTTATAAGGACTGTGGAGTATTGATGATTTAAGGATTTAAAGGAAATTGGTAAACTGTTTTAAAAACAATTTTAAAGGAAATGTTTTGTGTTCCTGAAATTTGAAACTATTTGGAAAAGATTAAAGCAGAAACTGTGCTTTAAAATCAGTTTTGGATATGATATCCTGCGTTGGGGATTTTAAAAGGAATAGATGATTTGAGAAATCATCCACAAAACATATTGTTCTACGGCTTGGAAGGTTTATGAATATAAACCTATTTTTGAGATTATGATTTAGTTAAAAACTATGAACGAGGTTCACTCTGACAGAAAGGTCTGCAACCTGTCATTGGATGAAATAGTTCATACGAATTTCAGGGGAAATAAGGATGGTCGTTGTGTGTGATGGATAACTATTGCTATAAACAGTGGAGTTATGGATGTAATAAGGAGGTCGTTGTGTGTATGCATGGTATAACTCTTGCTATTATATCTATTAAGATCTCTTCTTTGTGATTTGAGGATTCAGATATGTTGTTCATATTGGAAATAGTAGTATTGATGTTATGGTTATAGGAAAATATGGCCGATGGTAATTAATTTTGGTTAAAAGTGTTTTGGGAACATAATGTACATTTTATGCGAAACCAGAGAAGCTCTGGTTTTACTAAACGTACTAATTGGACCAGAGGCTCTCTATCTATTGATAAGAGCTTATGTGTCAAAATCATATTTTAAGAAGTTTTAAGAAAAAAGATTTTATACTTAGTATTTTCTACGAAAGACAAACCAGAGTGCTCTGGTCGACTCACACGTTGAACCAGAGGCTCTGGTTGGTCATAACTTTTGAACCAGAAGCACTGGTTAGTACAACCAGAGGCTCTGGTCGAATAAGAACTCTGTATAACTATTATTTTTATGAAAAATGCTATCTTATTCATTGGAAGCTTAACTAAAGAACATTAAAAGAAATTATATGAGCCAGAAGCTCTGGTTAGTACAACCAGAGGCTCTGGTCGATTAATCAGAAGCTCTGGTAGAGAGACCAGAGGGGCTCTGGTCTTGTTTATTGAAATATATTCCAAGTATGGTTTGGAACCAGAGGCTCGATGGACCGAAACAAAATATAATTTTCAAGTCTTTGATACATGGAATGGATTATTTGAAATAAATGTTTTGGTGATCTTCACCCTGCATTACATAAAAAGGGAACCTCACTAGACATTCATGTCTAACCCTCATTTTGTGTTTTTCAAAAATATGTGTGAAGGTAATGATAATAAGGGAAAGAGCAATATGTGAATTACTTCCCTATGTGCTTAGTTGTGTGAAGATCTTAATTAGCCATGTTTTGGAGCATAGATGCTAGGATACAAGAGCATGTACTTTTGGAATTTTTGAGTTGCGTATTTTACATTA
>NW_020207466.1:0-1598 GCF_001531365.2 Cynara cardunculus var. scolymus | reverse complement strand
TTTTTTAGTTATATTGGTGTAGATCACGTAAAGCTAAAATATAAAAGAAACTTTCTTCTACCCTCAATGTGGTTCGAATCGCTAGTAAATGTATTGGACATATGGTGGATGTACATAAAATTAATTTCCCAATTTATCGTATAACCTTGTTTTGCAACCAAACTTATTGAAACAATTTGCATATATTTATATCCCCATCCCCCCCCCCCTCTCTCTAAAAAATTCTCATTTGTTTCTATAAATTAAGTCTTATAAAGTTGTTTATTAGAATGCTTGATTTTTTTGGCATCATATAAATCTAATTTTGTTGTAGTGATATTTTTCTTAATTGTTTGAATAATTAGTGTTTTTCTAATCTTAATCTATAATTTTTGTTTTGTTGTTATTGTAGTTATTTGTAGTTTGACTGTATATTAATAATCTCAGTTAACTTAACTTAATTTTAATATTTTGCTTGTATRTTTCAATTCTCAACTCAAAATTATGTGAATTATTTCGATATTTTTTGTTTTTCAAAAAACTTGAGAGTATTTTTGTGAAWTTTATAGTTCTTCAAAAATATAATGATTTTTATTTAATATCTACTTTATTTAGGATATTTGATTTGTGAATGGATATATAAAATATTTTTTAAATAAAATTAAAAAAAAAACATGAATGACATTATATATTATAGCAGATTGTATTTTTACTCCTTAAAGTTTGTTTAAACACCAATGCTTCTTTTATAATAGTTGCATGCTAACTAAYATTGTTAAGTAGATGAACCATAGATTTATAAAATCGAAAACGTAGGGACCTGTAATATAGATAATCTTTTGTAAGAACCAAATCCAAAATTTGAACAAATTAGGTCGGTATATTACACTCTATTTGTTATTTGTTATGCATCAATTAATATATTTAACATTATTAGAAAATTCCGTAGGACGGTAATAAACAATGAGTTTTTAATTGACCAAGAAAAATATTTGTTCCATGTTATATTTATATATGGCATTTGGTAGATGCACAYCAGACACGACTTTTATATGTATCACATAATAATTCATATTCTTAAATATATTCATATTTTATTATTTCATGTTTGTATTTGGTTTTTTTAATATATTAAAATAGTGAGAAAACGACTTCGTTTAATAAAATATTCAATATTCTTTTTTGCTTCTACTTTGTAGATCAAACAAGATATTACCATCCAAATTAATGTTTCACGTTTTTGATCCTTTTTGTTTAATTACATATCCATATATATACATATTAATTTCAAACATTATAATTCCCTCAATTCATCAAGATCTTGCAAATTTATATGGAAAATCGAATATAGACTTAAGAACCCAAAAACACACTTAAGAACCCAAAATAACACGATAAGAAACATCTTTAAACAGCTTTTATCAAATTTATATGGAAAATCGAAAATAGACTTGTTTTTGTTTTATTGATTAATAGACTTAACCATGTGATTATTATTCTGAAATAAATAAAATATGTTTATTTAAAAAAAATTCTTCAATCATAAAATATGTTCAAGTTCATTAAATGTTTATTTTTTATTATATCCATAAAATCTTGTTTTGATAATTTATGAAGTA
>NW_020207465.1:0-1598 GCF_001531365.2 Cynara cardunculus var. scolymus | reverse complement strand
CGGGTAAGCGTTGATTAAACGGCCCCTAAGTTCATGAAAGATGCAACCATATTAATTTGTTTTGTGGCACCATGTATTTCGGAACTACAATGAGAACAAGATTTCTTTAATAGAGTTGGTTTGCAAGGCTTTTATTTCATCCCACACCCGAGTTTGAATCYTGTTAGTATCATTTTTTTTAGTCAAATAGTGTCATCGTTTGAAAAAAATTACATGTACTTGTTACCTAGAGTCAAATGGTGTCACATTTTGAATTTTTTTTTCCTATTGTTTCTTATAGTCAAATGGTGCCACAGTTTTAAAAAAAAAAATCTGGGTCCATCCTTGACCAGATACCAGTTTTATGAGGAATCAGAGCAATGCATCGATTTATATATATTAATGGTTGTAGGGATTTAAGTTCTGGTGGTTATTTCTTTTATGAAATTTGAGGTAGTAATTCTACTATGATCTCATTTAGAAAGCTTTTTGAAAGTTCCACAGTAAGTGGAAAATATGAATGAGCCGAGACTWTTAAAAAGGTTTTTAATGTTGTGATATAAGTGTGTTGTCGTGTCTAAAGGATATGATGATATTTAGATAATGATGCAATTTTTAGTAAAACAATTATAAATATTATAAGCATTTTAGTATGTTTTAAACGAATTTTAAATTGCTCCATATTTTTTGTAGCTACTTTTTTTTATTTAAGGGAGTGTTTGGGATTGTTTATTTAAAACAATTTATGTTTTTTTTGTAAAGGTGTTTATTAACTTATGTGGTATCAAACCGGAGTTAAATAAAACAGAATTAAAAATTAAAATTGAAAACTGGTAATAAACAGTTTTTTATAAGTCAAAAAGGATTAATTTATCAAAAACAGCTTATTACTGGTTTGGCATTGGTATAAGCAATTTTTTTTTCTTATCCAAACACAAGAAAACACAGCTTATCATCGGTGTCAGACTGAAATAAGTTAAAAACAGCTTTTATAAGCAATCCCAAACACCCCTTAAGTTTATATTAAACTATTTTTTGGATGATTCGGGTTCAAGAAATCTCAGAGTAAGGGGCCATTAATAATACCCAATAAGTACTTACCAGGTAATTTTTCTCATCGGAWGAACATGGCAAGGGCTAAGAATCTTACTCGATAAGAACAATGATAAAGATGGRGAGTCGTACTCGTTAAGTGAGGGTGACGCCTCTTACCCGGGTAAACGTTTACCAGGTAAATTGTTACATGGGATACGTTTTGATGTACTACAATCTTACCCAATAAAATAAGTTACAATGTTCACTCCTAACTGTAAATATTTACTAGATAAGCATTTAGGTAAACAACCCCTAAAACAACATTGTTTTAATAGAAGTTTCATGACTTCCAAAGTTTTACCAATTACTTTGACGAAATAAAGTTGCATTATTTGGGGGTAGGTGGGGCTAAAAGTGTAATCTTCCCATATAACTTTTAATAAAAGTTAATTTTGTAATTGGTTTATCTCTTAATTTCATAAGAAGTTTAATGTAAACGATAAAACTGGCAGATTATAATATATACTATATTATAAAGCATTTGATAAAAACTTTTTAAAACAACTTTTTATGCATAAAGTACT
>NW_020207464.1:0-1598 GCF_001531365.2 Cynara cardunculus var. scolymus | reverse complement strand
ATCTATTTCTACCATGTGCATTAAATGCATGCATCAGGTATAATCCACGTGTCATGAGGAGAGTGGTTGGAGGGTACTACTTGTCAAAAGCAAAATCAATCGTTGGGCGCTCATGAAAGTGCTTTAGGGGAGTTGGTGGACATGTGGGGAATAGTAAAGCAGATCATACTATACCACAAGTCAGATTAAAGCATGGAGGAGTAGACTTATCATCATATGCATATAAGCACATCATGCAAATATCACAGATAAAATATTTTATAATAATCATGTATATATCTCATAAAAATCTAATGTACCCACCTTGAATCATTAACGTTTGATATGTCGTTTTTTCAAAACCGCCACCTACGTAATAATTCATACAATTTCTAAGTATCTTAAAATCACAACTAATTGATCATCACTTCCTAAATGATCTTAGCACGACTAACTTTTTACAAATTTTATTGGTCAAACCCCTAATACCATCTTATCATATTTTATACTCAAATATTTACTTAAATTATTATCGTAAATTCGACGTTCTTATAATATTTCTCCAAGTTAATCAACGCTTACACAATTTTGTAACAACATGCAATACACTTCACATTTTCTTGAAAAATAAATACTTTAAAATAAATAAATTGCAACATAAATAATATTTTATGGCCAAAACGTCTATTTTAAAGTTTATAAATGGATAATAATGACAACATTTCACAAACAAATAAATAATGGTCAAGATATAACTTTAAAAGTTCAAAATACGTTTAGAATACTAATTTTCCCAAGTCTAAGAACATTTTGGTAATTTTATAAAGAGAGTAATCAAAATAAAACATAGATACTAATTCCAAAATCTAGAGTTATTTCGGTAATTTTATAAAACAAGTTTTTGAAGTATTGCTAAAATGTCGTTTCCTAATTGTAACAGTATTTTGATAAATTCGTAAGCTCAAATAAATAAATAAATACCGTGTAAAAATTTATATTTTATAAGTCCAAGGATATTTTTGAAATATTCACCAAATATTGTGGCCAAAGTCTAATTTTCATTACTCTAGGGACTGCAATGTACTTTATTGATATGATAAGTGAATAATACATTATCTATACTACCTTATGAAACAGATTTGGAAAAAATCTTAAAAGCAAATTTTAATGCATAGGGTACTACTTTATACATAAAGTCTTAAAAACATCTAAAGCTTCCTTAACAACTAATCAGTGCCAACATGTTCATTAATCATGTTTATATTCCCAAAAAAATCTCACGCTCACCCTCATCATCGTTCTTTCCAACCTCTCGTTTTTCTCCCTCAACTCCCAAGGTGACGATTCAAAAGACGACAATTCACAGTCCTTGGTCATCATGCCTCTTGATTATCTCATACCTTACCAACAAATTTCTACATAATCTCTTTATGCTGAATTAGCACATTCAAAATTTGTTGAATCTTTGTGTGTGTATTGTGTTTCGAACTTCAATTTCTTGGAGCTTTTTCTATTTGCTTTTGGTTGATAATTGTCTCCTTATTTTAAACTAGGGTTCGAAGTCAATGAAACACCAGTGGGGCAGCTATGCTAAATTGATAATTGTCTCCTTATTTTAA
>NW_020207463.1:0-1589 GCF_001531365.2 Cynara cardunculus var. scolymus | reverse complement strand
GACTTACCAGGCGAGCACCATGCATGGCGAATGTGATCGATCCACCGGTGTGTTTGGCTATATCACCTTCCACCATAGTCAGTCGGTTATCACGCGCCGCCTTGGAAACTACACCCTTCCAATGGGGCGTGTTCCAGCGATCAATCATCTGGCACCAGATACGAGGATCGAGCCACTTAGGGTGGAAGCCCTTTAACAAATTCATATCCCTATGAGGGTCATTTTCTACATAGGGCATCGATTGACTTCTAGCTATTTCTCCTGCCCTTCTTCTAGCAGAATTCAAGCCATCATTGTAGTTTTTGGCACCCCGAGCCTCCCATATCTGCAGCATCTTGGCGTCCAGTGATGAATCCCAACAAYAATACCCCTATACATAAAAGATTAGTTGCTTGTTGACTTCAAAATGAAACTAGCACAAATATAACAAGTTAAAAGAATACTACAAACCTGGAAACGCTCCCACATCCGTGTCTTCACCTCCTTAGGGATTTYCGACCACGTGCACCATGGCCCCTCAATCATTGATCGAATAATCTGAGTCAAATGACGGGCCGCATGGATGTTGTTAATCCTGTGTAATGAGTTGAATTAGTATCGATACAAAAAATAATTGGTTCCTATCACGCCTGAAAGGATGTCTCATAGGTAGGAACTTGCGATGACAGTCAAACCAACAAGACTTTCCTCYGGTTCGTAATTGGAATGCACATGCATTACCCATGCAATAAGGACATGCTAGTTTTCCATGCGTGCTCCAACCAGACAGCATGGCATAAGCAGGAAAGTCACTAACTGTCCATAACAGTACGGCCCTCATTGTGAAATTCGTCCTCCGAAAAGAATCATAGGTAAGGACACCGTCGAAGAATAACATCTTCAACTCATCAATTAAGGGCCGAAGAAATACATCCAAATTCTGTCCAGGGCTCTTCTTGCCGGGAATCAGCAAAGCGAGGTGGACATAGCACTCTTTGATGCACATCCAAGGTGGTAGATTGTAGTTTGTAAGAAAAACAGGCCACAACGGATACGGATTAGAGTTCGAGTTATTAGGGTTGAAACCATCCGTACATAAGCCAAGACGAACATTCCCGATCTCTTGAGCAAAATCAGGATGCATCCTGTCGAAATGTTTCCAAGCCTCCCCGCCACTCGGATGTACCATCTTTCCGGACTGAGTCTGATGATCACGATGCCAAGTCATCTCCTTTGTTGTTTTCTTACACAAATACAACTGTTGTAATCTTGGTGTAACCGGTAAATAAGTCAACACCAAATTAGGCACCTTATTGTTTCGGCCAGTTGTCTTGTAACGAGGCTCCCCACACACTCGACAACTGTTATCATCAGCATACTCCTTATAGAATAGCATGCAATGGTTTTTGCATGCATGGATCCTTTCTTTCGGAAGAATAAGTTGYTTCAACATCTTCTTTGTCTCGTAGAAGCTACCAACTAGTTGTTCACTGTCAGGTAGCATTTCTTTTACCATAGAAAGGTTACGATTGTAGGTTGTCTCTGGTACGTTGCAATCTGCCTTCCAATTCAAAAACCTTGTCGCTGCTTGTAACTTTGAAAATCTCTGG
>NW_020207462.1:0-1597 GCF_001531365.2 Cynara cardunculus var. scolymus | reverse complement strand
CATTTAGGTGGCCAGAGGCTCTGGATAGTAGAACTAGAGGCTCTGGATGGAAAATGCATATGGTTTGAAGATGAAATAGATGCTCCCCCTTGAATGATGCATGAAGAGTGGTTTTGAGGTTTGCAAAAACTCCCCCTCAAACAAATACTAATGAAGAATTAGGGGACCAGAGGCTCTGGTCTATACAACTAGAGGCTCTGGTTGTGAAGAATGATGAAACTAAGATATGCAATGTGGCTAAGTATTCGAGTGAAGAGGTATATGGATGGGTCTATGAGACCAGAGGGGCTCTGGTTCTAAAAAAAATAAATCCAGAGGCTCTGGTCTTTAGAACCAAAGGCTCTGGTTGCAAAGACAAGGAAAAAGATGTATGAGATAATGGTTAAGGGTATGGGAAAGAGTATAGAGGTTGAGCCTTTGAGACTAGGGGGCTCTGGTTCCAAAGACTTTGAATCCAGAGGCTCTGGTCTTTAGAACCAGAGGCTCTGGCTCTGGTCATAAAAACGATGAAATAAAGTATGAAAATATGATTAAGTACATGTGAAGTGAGAAGAGGGACTCTTTGGGTCCAGAGGGGCTCTAGTTGCAAAGAGTAGGAATCCAGAAGCTTTGGTCTTTAGAACCAGAGACTCTGGTTGATGTAGAGATGTTAGGTTTTGATGAAAGAAGGGTGTGGTGTATGTCAAGTTGTAGATGGGAACTTGATATCGCTGGTTTCAAAGGATTTGGAAGCTACAGGCTCTAGTCTTTAGAACCAGTGGCTCTGGTTGAGAAGGTAATACTTAGTGGAGAAAACTAATCGAAGTGATTCCAAAGGCGATGAAGATTGTTTGCCAAATATTAATCGAAGTGATTCTAAAAGGCCAGAGGCTCTGGACTGTATGGCCAGAGGCTCGGGTTTAGGATACTTGAAGTTTATGGAAAATATTTTATATATCACTTATATGCATAATCATGAGATATTGAAAATCTCTTATTTAAATATATATATATATATATATATATATTGCCTTTAAGTGATGAGATTCAATATACCCATCTTGCTGACTAGGAATAAAAATCTTTTCTCATCAAGAGCTATTGTGAAAATGTCAGCAAGTTGAATCTCAGTGGGAACAAAATACATTTCTATATTCCCTTTTTCAACATTGTCTTTCAAAAAATGGTATATTACATCGATGTGCTTGGTCTGGAATGCTGCACTGGGTTTGCAGAGATTGTTATAGCACTCTTGGAGTCACAGAGGATAGGGACTTTGTCATAATGGAAACCATAGTCCTTGAGCTGAGTCTTCATCCAGAGAACTTGTGAACAACAACTAGCAGCAGCAACATATTATGCTTCTGTTGTGGATGTTGAGACACAATTTTGTTTTATGGATGTCCAACTTACCAGCTTGTCCCCTAAGAGTTGACAGCTTCCAGACGTGCTCTTTCTATCAAGTTTGCAACCTGCATAATCTGCATCTGTGTAGGCTATTAGATCAAAGCCAGAGTTCTTTGGATACTAGAGACCCAATGATGGAGTTCCCTTGAGGTATCTAAAGATCCTCTTGACTGCAGAGAGATGTGATTCTTTAGGATTTGATTGATATCTT
>NW_020207461.1:0-1599 GCF_001531365.2 Cynara cardunculus var. scolymus | reverse complement strand
GGCTCTGCATGTACTACACAGCGCTGCATATTAGATCTACATTGTTCGTCTTCATTTAGAAGTTTTTCTGATCATCGAAGCACATGCCGTCCTTTAATAAATAAGTAACTTTGGGGACACGTGTACTTAATTAATTAATTAACAATGATGTGAATTTAATTAATTTATATAATTATTAAAAGAATACTAATATCTTAATAATATAAAGTTAATTAATTTATATACACACACATTTATAATACTAATAAATAAGTAACTTTGGGGACATGTGTCGCGTTTCTGTGCGACGGTTGTCGACCCCAGCCAGGGGCTCTGCCCCTTGGACCCCGCAACCTAGGGGCGCTGCCCCCCGGACCCCGTCTGTTAGGGGCTTCGTCCCTAAATCAAAATAAAATCAAACAAGTGTGCACTCCGCACCTGCCTTACATGTTCAATATTTATCATGATTACATTGGCCAACAATTTAATCCCATTACACTTAAATGACATTAGTGATACAAATCATCAACATGAAGTCATCATATATTGGTTATTTCTCAGACTTACAACACAACTCTGAATTGTTCTGTTCCAAACTTAGTTATATAGTTTATTCTCAGACTTAGAATACAACTCTAAACTCCTCTTCAGAGTTACAATTCTGACTTATAAGAAATCAAAATTCTTGTGACTCAGAGTTATGCTCGTAGATATTTTCTAGACTTAGAAGACAATTCTGAATTCCTCTTATTCAGAGTTAAGTCCAAAGTTATTTTCCAGTCTAATAATAGAATTCCGAATTCTTGTGTTTCAGACTTAATGTTCAGAGTTTTCTTTCAGAGTTAATGTCCAGAGTTTTTCTCATTTAATAAGAGCCAAGGACAATCATTATCAAAAGTTGGTTTATTTCTAAGACAACGAAAATTTTATACAAACTTGTAGCATTGGCTAATTTTAGCAATTAACTCTTGAAAAGAACTTCACACTTGTAGCCAGATTGGTCGTCTTGATTTAGAAGTCTTGTAATGCTAGATATTGTCCGTCGTGAACTCTGGAGGATTTCTTAGCCCTTATGTTTGTCAAGCCTGATTCCGTCCTTTATACAGAGCTTAACAGAGGTTCTGCACGTGCTATGCGGTCAATCTGAACCAGACTCCGTGTTTCATGCAGAGCTGCACAGAGGTTCTGCATTTAAGTCTTGAGAAAGAGCTATGTCTCTTCATGTAATGCGTCGAGGCTCTGTCTCTTGCTCCAAAGATGGCCTTTAGACTTGTAACTGTGAATAGTTTCCGTCTTAATCTCTGGAAACTTTCTTTACGCTTGTGTCCTTGAAGCCTGATTCCGTTCTTCATACAGAACTTAACAGAGGTTCTACAGGTGCTACGGGGTCATTTTGACCCTGCCTCCGTCCTTCATACAGAGCTTCATAAAGGCTCTGTACTTGACTTGAGTAAGAGTTTTATCTCTGCATGTACTACCCAAAGCCTCTGATTCCCTTTGATTGTCTCATACAGAGGTATACAAAGGCTCTGCATGTACTACACAGCGCTGCATATTAGATCTACATTGTTCGTCTTCATTTAGAAGTTTTTCTGATCATCGAAGCACATGCCGTCCTTT
>NW_020207460.1:0-1600 GCF_001531365.2 Cynara cardunculus var. scolymus | reverse complement strand
CAAATAATAAAATTTATGAAAATAAGCCTATTATCTCTAAAACACACTTGTAATAGCGATAAGTAGGGTCGTCTCCTCAGGGATTCGGTGTTAACCGTAAGTCCAAGACGTAAATGTGTGCAAATTCATTGACAAAAAAAACACCAAAAATAAAAGGGGGGGGGGGGGTTGGAAGATTTATAAATAGCCTAAATATGCAAAATAAATTGGAAACTTTAAACAATAATAAGAACGAGACTAGTAATGAGCATCAATCAACTAATCCTTTGGATTATATATCATCGACTCATTCAATCCATTTTCTCAAAAGAAACCAAGTTGGTTAGGACATCGGCACGCGTCAATATTCTGTTTGTTATAAAAGCATGATCAGTCTTGAACGCTCTACGACTAACCTCTAATTAGCTAATCAAACCTAGTCACGGACTTAGAATTTAATTGCCAATTGCATTAACGTCAAACAAACCCAACACTAACCGACAATCGGACGCCGATTGTTTAGATTAGTTTACACGATCTTACAACATCATCATTTAACATAAGTGTCAACTGTGTGTCGTGTGCTACTTCAATAAACCGAAAAGCAATTACGGACTTAAAGGTTTATCTAGCAACTCGAAATTGAATTAGACATAATAAGGGATCCTACTTAAAATATCCAACTTAAAACGATAAGCATTCAACTCTAAAATCGCATAAATAGCTTCAAATGATATGATGAAATTGACGTAAGTCTCAACAAATCCAAATTCAAAGTAATCACATACCCATTACTAGAAACAGAATCGAAATCGAGAAATCCAAAATCGACTCCAAAAATCTGAAAATCGACTTACTAGTTCTTCCCAAATTCTGGTTCGTTTATGTCTCTCGATCGATAGCCTTCTCCTTGATTTCTCCTTCTCGGCTGCTGCCTTCAACCGAACAGCCCCTTCTGCCCTCGATTTTAYAGCCTTCAATCCACCACCTGCTGTCTCTCTCGCCTCAATCCACAGCCTCTCGATGACAGCTTCGACAGACTGATTTTAATCGACAGCCCCTTTCGATTTCTCCCTATATCGACAGCTTMTGTCTTCTCCCTTGACCGACTGCCCTATGMTGTTCCTCTATATCGACARCCCTTGTCTCTCGGTCGACTGCTTCCTCTCGATTGACAGCCCCTTTGCTGTCAATCGATCAACCCCCCCTTTGCTGTCAATCGGCAGCCCCTTTATCGCCTCCTCGCTGCCTCTTCTCCTATTTTCTGCCCACGTTCGCTCCCGCTTCCATCGTTCTGCCCACGATCTCCATCGTTCTGCCCACGATCTCCCTCTCTACTCGATCTTTGATTTGGGCAGCAGCCTTGGGCTGCTGTTGTTGCTGCTTCTCTTCTTTTCTTTTCTTTTTTTTCTTCATGGGCTGCAGTTTGGGCCTGAATTTGGGCTGTTTGATGCTGATGATAAAAACCAAAATGCAACAATCAATTTTCTCCTTTTTTTTCAACTTAAATGGTCACATAAGATTAAATATCATCTTAAATTAAAATGGATATTTTAAACATCTAAATGACATTAATCTCAAGGTAATTTGATGTAAAAATGTATAAAATTTGCACTTATCA
>NW_020207459.1:0-1600 GCF_001531365.2 Cynara cardunculus var. scolymus | reverse complement strand
TATAGATTAGCCCCATAAGAGTTGAAAGAATTGGTGACTCAACTGAAGGATCTACTTGACAAGGGTTTTGTTAGACCAAGTACTTCACCTTGGGGAGCTCCGGTTTTATTTATTAAAAAGAGGGATGGGTCAATGAGAATATGTATAGATTATCGGGAACTTAACAAAATGACAGTTAAGAATAAATATCCATTACCCATGATTGATGATTTATTTAACCAATTAGTTGGGACCATGTTGTGTCACAAGAAGAAATCAAAATGGATCCATTCAAAATTTGTAAACGAGTTGGACCAGTAGCTTACCAATTGGAATTACCAGAGGAACTTAGTCTGATTCACAATACTTTTCATGTGTCAAACCTAAGGAAATGCCTTGCTGATCCTAGTATGGCAATACCACTTCCGGAGATTAAGTTGGATGAGAAACTAAATTTTGTAGAAACTCCAGAAGCTATAACCGACCACAAAACCCCGTGTGTTGAGAAACAAGGAAATAAGTCTAGTAAGGGTACAGTGGCGATTTCACAAAGGATCAGAAGCAACATGGGAATTAGAATCAGAAATGAAAGAAAAATATCCATGGTTATTTGAATGAATTCCGGGATGGAATTCTTTTAAGGGGGGAAAGAATGTTATAACCAGGTCCGAGACAACCTGGGTTGAGGTAATTTATACATGTTTATTATRTGGATTAYRTRAAATATGCATACCAAAGTAGAAATGCATGAACTATATATGTGAACATGATATTGTGCATGCATATATGTGAAAAGATGGCATGACACATATGATTTATACATGTATGCATGTGCTGTGAAGCATACATGAGGTGGTGCTTATTGTGATAAGCTATTCGGGAGAAATCATTATATCTTCGTGGTTAAGAAATCATGAATTTTATAATACAAAATCCACAGCCCAAAGTCATTTCTATTGGACAAAAGCTTTCACCGCCTTGAAGTTTTATTATTATTATCCTCCACCGCCTTGGTGAGAGTATTTAAAGAAGAGTTTGATAAGGTTATCCTTATCACTGTCACTCTTTTAGAAAAAGAACCTGTGTGTGAGTAAGGTGTTCTTGAAGATTCTGTCTTAAGTATAAAGCTTTTGCTGTGTGATTTTCATCAAGAAAGCTGTTTGATAAGGTGAGTTTTAAACTATCGTTGAGTATAAACTATGAGTTTTAAACTACCGTTGAGTATAAAATGTGAGTTTTAAACAACCGTTGAGTATAAACTGTGAGTTTTAAACTACCGTTGAGTAAAAACTGTGAGTTTTTAAACTACCGTTAATTATAAGTTGGGAGTCTTATAAATTCTATTGATTATATATTATGGGTTTTGATGTTGGTTTTGAAGAAAAGATGGTAAAACTATTTTGATAGTTTTAAAGGTGTTACTGTTATAGTTGAAAAGATAAAGAAGAGTTTACTTCTTTAAAACAGTTTTGGAAATGATATCATGTTCTGAGGATTTTAAAAGGGATATGAAGTTTTGGGAAACCTTCCTACCAAGCGTGGTGACGTAAGTCTGTTTTGGTATGGAAGTGGCTTTTGTAAATTGTTCCTACCAAGCGTGGTGACGTAAGTCTGTTTTGGT
>NW_020207458.1:0-1602 GCF_001531365.2 Cynara cardunculus var. scolymus | reverse complement strand
GGGAAGGATCAGACGGCGGAACCGGATCATCCCCCATTTCCATGGAACACTCTAAGAAGCCTAGGTGCTGAAATTTTCGTATAGCGCCCTTAATAGAATAGACGAAGACCCTAGAAAACTAGGGTGCTGAATATTTATCAAGGGAATTCCACAAAAATGACGAAGACCAAGGAAACACTTAGAATGAACGTAAGAAATAGAAAAATGATAAGGTGCGACCAAATAGTTTCACAGCAGCAAGGCAGCAGCAAACAACCAGAAACACGGGATACCAGCAAAGCAAAGCAAACAGCAAGATACAGATTCAAACAGCAAATACTTCTCAATATGTCACTGCAGCCAAAGAAACTGAAAACTGCACAGCAGCTACAGCACAGCCTAAAACAGCAGCTTTAAAGAGGAGTAACACACATAAAATCATACGCAAACAGCCCAAAACCAACCAACAGAGGACGATCACGAAAACCCAGAAGAAATGAGGATCCTGAACAAAACCAGAAGCAACACAAACCAAACAGACGAGAAGCCGCTGTTAAGCTCGTGAAACAGCAGCTATGCAGATCAATGCCAAGCAGGAACCGTGGCCAGAAAACAACATCCACAAAACTAGTCTCAAAACAAACCAACCAGTACCAAATATCCGAAAACAGCAGCAACCAAACCTGAATTTAGGGTATAGAGGCACATAAAAGCACAGAATCTGTACGCAGCGTTAACCAGTGCATAAACAGGTCCAAGATCAAAACCAGGAAGCTTTCGTAACTGGAACAACTCGCGAACCAGATAATAGCCGATAAAGGTTAAAGATCAAACAAAAAACCACGTAAGAGACAACAGCAAACAAAAACCAATAAATAGAACGCAGCCGATCAAGAAGAAACCCGACTGCCGTCTAAACCAAAGCCAGAACTCTTTCCTTAAATAAAAACCCTACTGCCTCCTTGAAACCGCAAAGGAAATCGATCAAAAGCAATCAAGATGCACCAAAGACCAGCAAGAAGAACGAAAGGAAACCCCTAAACCCGCTGTGTCGTTTCCAAAACACATCCAATCGCAAGAAGATACACGGACAGCGGAAAAGACGACCAACAAAGAACCCAAACCCTAGAAAACCAGAAACGAGACCACTACAAACAGCAAGATTAACGAAGACTTACTTGCAAAACAAAACACAGGAATCATGCACACCATTCGAAAGCACAAGATCCAATGAAAACCAGAAACGGATTCTCTTTACTTGATTCGGCCTATAATGGACATGGAAATAAAAGATGCGTTATTTGCTATTGGGAACGATAAAGCTCCTGGCCCGGATTTCGAAGCAGCTTGGAATGTGGTCGGTCGGGATGTTCTTATAGGAGTTCATAATTTCTTTTATTCTGGAATTTTGGAGTATCAGCTGAACCATACTCTTCTTTGCCTTGTGCCAAAGGTCCCTAACGCATCTTGTGTTACTGATTATCGTCCAATTGCATGGTGTAATGTATTGCTTAAGTGTATTAGTAAAGTTATTGCTGACCGGATTAAAGGCTCGCTGGATGTTCTTATTAGCAAGGCTCAATCTGCGTTCATTCCAGGGCGTCAAATCACTGATAATATTTT
>NW_020207457.1:0-1541 GCF_001531365.2 Cynara cardunculus var. scolymus | reverse complement strand
CATATACATATATATATATATATATATATATATATATATATATTGGACTTTTAGTTGTTAATTCCAATTTTTTTAATCTGGCCTATTCTCCACTAGAGTCCACTAATCTTTTAATCCAGCCTAGTTTTTTAATCCCTAAAGCTACAGTCCATAGTCCATTAAAGTCTAAAGCTATTGATTCTTCATCGCCACATGCTCACATGACCATATCGACCGACAGACTTATGCGAGCAACTTATGAACAAAACTACAATCTCCAATCTTCATTATTGAAATTACATACCTGTTGATCTATTCTCCCTCCCTGTGTTGACCATTCTCGAATGAGTTGAGTCTTGACCTCCGATTACAGCCCCTAAATCACAGGGGGGTTTTCATTCTATATCTTTATTAAAGTTTTAAGATGTTATTGTTTGAAATTGTTTGATACTTTAATTGGGTTTAAAATGCTATTACTTGAGCCAATGAGCCTTTCAAGCGGTTGCATTTAGAGGCCACAACGAAAAGTTAGATTTCATTAACGGGGGAAATCTTCTTGAAATGTTGGAGACACTTGATTAGCGATGTTTGACATTTTCATATTTGACATCTAGTTTTAGAGTTTTACTACGTTTTAATTTTGGATAGTGTATTTTTTATATTTTTAAAAATATATATAATATATCAGGTCCGACCACTACTGTTTGAAAGCTTGTGTTCCATATATGCAATTTTTCTAATCAAACCGTGTTAACTTTATCTTGAATTAAACCACAACTTTCTAGACATTTTTTTGGATCTTATAGATGGGATCCACATAAAAGAATTATTAGCTTGACAACTATAATGCTAACACAAGCAAAAACACACATGATTGGTGATTTTTCAATATTATAATAATTTAATATTAAAATAAAAAAAAAACAAAATCACAAACTAGAAATAAAATAAAAAAAATATCTTTACTATAATTGATAATAAAATGGATAATTTTTTAATGGTATATTATTTCATTAGATCTTAACATGAAATTAATATTATAATAAAAAGATAAATTATTTTGCAATAGTATTGTATATTGCTGGAATAAATAAAAATAAATATTACATTACTAAAACATATACTACTTTTGTTCAAAGATAGAAACTAACACATATTAAAAACATTGATTATTTATATATGGATAACGCGTATATAACATTTTGACTAAGACTAAAAAGATCAAATAAATATGATATTTTAATTGAAAAGATAAATTAATTACATTCTACTAAAAATTAAAAGAACGCAAAACAAGCTTTTAGTTAAATTAAAAATTAAATTATTTCAAGTATTTTTCATTTTGATAAATTTGCTTACTAAAATTAATAGAATGAAGATGATGATATCTATAACAATTTGAAATGAATTACTTGGAACAATTTTATCATATTAAACAATTTCAGAAAAAAATTTCACTAAAATAAACAATGAAATTGACGGTTTTCACGATTTGTATAAATGACTTGGTTTGACAAAATATCCCTCCCATATACATATATATATATATATATATATATATA
>NW_020207456.1:0-1586 GCF_001531365.2 Cynara cardunculus var. scolymus | reverse complement strand
CCTCTTCGTACCTCTAGTGGTGGTGAGTTTGACTTCCTTTCTGAAGCTGAAAGACTCGAGGCTTTAAGGGCTGAAGAAGAGCTAGAGCTTCAAAAAAAAGCAGACTGAAGACAGCTTAAAGCTGGCCAAGTCTCTAGCTGCTAAAGTCCTTCCCAAGAAGAAGTCCCGGAAAAAGGTGAGTGCTGTCCAAGCCCAAGCCAAACTCCTTCAGATTGTAGAAGTTGAACGCAAGAAGAAGCTGAAGCTTGTGGACAAGGATAAGCAATGGAGCGAAGCAAAGTTGAAAAAGAGACTAAGTCCCCGTCCAATCATCAGCGTCAGCATCAGCGGACGATCCAAAGACGGTGGAACACTGGTCTCAATGCTCATCACCAGGGATAATCTTGAAGTCGTTACCGAGTATCCTTCCTACCTTGGCCGCTATGGATAGAGCGAATGGATGGAGATCAGACAAGCCATTCTGCAATCCAAGTCGAGACACAAGACACTTATCGAGGACACCATCAACGAGCTCATCAAAAGGATGTCCAGGTATGTCAAGGTCCCTGACCAGCCAACTCTGAAGAAAGGTGGGAAGAAGAAAATAAAGCTCACTGATCCTAATGAAGGATCATTCCTAAGGAACGAACATGAAACAAGGTTCTCCTTAGAAGACGTCCTGAAGGGTCGTAGGAGTATTGACATTTCTATGCTGAATCTTGACTTGCCAGATAAGGGTCCCTTTTCACCCAACTCTGTGCATTTTAAACCTGAGTTGGGAGTTATATTCCTTGACTATGAAGGTGAAGTCAGATTTCAGGGAATGTCAGAGCTGCATCTCTGTCCAGTTGATCACTTGTTTTATCTCTTGCTATGGATAGAAGACAGCATSCYTGRAAAAGTCGTCGATCTGAAGATTCGAAGAGAAATCCAACGTCGAAGAAAACTTGGTGAAGATGTACCTTTGTACATAGATCTAAGTGTTTTAGATTAAGGAATTCTATGTATCTTCAATCCACTTTTTCTTGTAATTCTTTTTCTATATCTTCTTTCATTGATTGTATATACATTTCTGTAAATTCTGAACATGTACTATAATACTTGTATTATTTCCATTGATTAATAAAATGAGTATTCCATGTGCCTCACTGAAAAAGATCCCTGAAAAAAGTAATAGGGACACAAGTCTATGAGTTCCAGTGTTACTTTTCTCGTTCGCTGACAGTCTATAAGTCAGTGAACAAGCTTTCAGTTTTTGTTTCCGACTTGTAATTTTCTTAGATATAACTTAAGAAAACTTCTGAAGCTGAGACTGACCAAACTGAAAAAGATCCCAAAATAGTAAAAAGGGACATGTACGTTATATGTAACTTTTCCTTACTATTATTTGATAAGATAACTTTCTTTATATTATCTTGTTATCATCAAATAGGGGGAGATTGTTGATCCTCTCTCACAGTGATTTGATGATAATCCCTTTTATTTATCAATGTAATTTTGTTTCTGTATTTTCAGTTCCAGCGATCATACACTGAGTATGTTCAGTGATCGCTGAGGAACTTGCTTTGTAAATCTCAGAGACAAACAATACTTCAAGAAGACAACAC
>NW_020207455.1:0-2864 GCF_001531365.2 Cynara cardunculus var. scolymus | reverse complement strand
ATATGATGGGTAAAAGGAGGGTTTGTGTTGGGAAGGTAAAAAGGTAAAGGAAAGGTGTAAGGAATAGGGGTGTGGGTCTTAGGTGAGGGAAAAGTAGAGGAGATGTGATGGGAGTAAGGGGAGTAGGTGAAGGAAATGGGTGTGAGAAAAAAATGGTTGGGGAATAGGGGACAAAAGGGAGGGGGGGCGCCGATCTTGAGGGGGTTGTGTATTTGGCTTAAGGAGAGAAGTAAAGGGGTCGGCTTGGGATGGAAGCCGATGAGAGGAATCGGCTTGAAGGGGTTCGGCTTAAGGAAGGGTTTGGGGGGGGGCGTTCGGCTTAGGGTGGAAGGGGAGGGTTTAGTGTATGTAAGAGAAGGGGAGGGAGAAACCGATTCTGTTGAAGGTTTAGGTTGGTGAGGTTGAGAGGTCGATCGAGTGAGAAGAGGAGAGGGTGAGATCGGTGTGTTTAGAGGAGAGGGATCGGTAGTGTGTTAGTGGTTGAGAGAGAGAGGCCGAAGAGAGGAGATGGGAGGGGTGTGGATCGGTGTGTGGGAGAAGTGGGGCGAGGATATGGATTTATAAAGAGGGAGATAGGGGATCTAGGGTTTAGAAAATATAGAGAAAGTGGGCCGAAGGTGATGGGCCGATGGGGTTGGGCCGAAGGTGTGGGAATCGGTTTGGGGGGGTGCGATGTGTGAGGCGATCGGTTTGAGAGATGTGGAAAGGATCGGCCTAAGGTGCAAAGGGGTCGGCTTGGGGAGGAGGCGGATTGAAATCGGCTTGAGGAGGGTGAATGATCGGTTTGTGAAGATTGGTCAAACCGTAGCAAGCCGAGAGGGGGGGCGATCGGCTTGATGAGAGGATAGGGGTGTGTGTGTGTTCGACTTGAGGAAACGATTAAGGGTGGGGGTTGTTTCGGCTTTGGTTTGAGGATAGGTGTGTGTGTATTCGACTTGAGGAAACCGATTAAGGGTGGGGGTTGTTTCGGCTTTGGTTTGAGGATAGGTGTGTGTGTATTCGACTTGAGGAAACCGATTAAGGGTGGGGGTTGTTTCGGCTTTGGTTTGAGGATAGGTGTGTGTGTATTCGACTTGAGGAAACCGATTAAGGGTGGGGGTTGTTTCGGCTTTGGTTTGAGGATAGGTGTGTGTGTATTCGACTTGAGGAAACCGATTAAGGGTGGGGGTTGTTTCGGCTTTGGTTTGAGGATAGGTGTGTGTGTATTCGACTTGAGGAAACCGATTAAGGGTGGGGGTTGTTTCGGCTTTGGTTTGAGGATAGGTGTGTGTGTATTCGACTTGAGGAAACCGATTAAGGGTGGGGGTTGTTTCGGCTTTGGTTTGAGGATAGGTGTGTGTGTATTCGACTTGAGGAAACCGATTAAGGGTGGGGGTTGTTTCGGCTTTGGTTTGAGGATAGGTGTGTGTGTATTCGACTTGAGGAAACCGATTAAGGGTGGGGGTTGTTTCGGCTTTGGTTTGAGGATAGGTGTGTGTGTATTCGACTTGAGGAAACCGATTAAGGGTGGGGGTTGTTTCGGCTTTGGTTTGAGGATAGGTGTGTGTGTATTCGACTTGAGGAAACCGATTAAGGGTGGGGGTTGTTTCGGCTTTGGTTTGAGGATAGGTGTGTGTGTATTCGACTTGAGGAAACCGATTAAGGGTGGGGGTTGTTTCGGCTTTGGTTTGAGGATAGGTGTGTGTGTATTCGACTTGAGGAAACCGATTAAGGGTGGGGGTTGTTTCGGCTTTGGTTTGAGGATAGGTGTGTGTGTATTCGACTTGAGGAAACCGATTAAGGGTGGGGGTTGTTTCGGCTTTGGTTTGAGGATAGGTGTGTGTGTATTCGACTTGAGGAAACCGATTAAGGGTGGGGGTTGTTTCGGCTTTGGTTTGAGGATAGGTGTGTGTGTATTCGACTTGAGGAAACCGATTAAGGGTGGGGGTTGTTTCGGCTTTGGTTTGAGGATAGGTGTGTGTGTATTCGACTTGAGGAAACCGATTAAGGGTGGGGGTTGTTTCGGCTTTGGTTTGAGGATAGGTGTGTGTGTATTCGACTTGAGGAAACCGATTAAGGGTGGGGGTTGTTTCGGCTTTGGTTTGAGGATAGGTGTGTGTGTATTCGACTTGAGGAAACCGATTAAGGGTGGGGGTTGTTTCGGCTTTGGTTTGAGGATAGGTGTGTGTGTATTCGACTTGAGGAAACCGATTAAGGGTGGGGGTTGTTTCGGCTTTGGTTTGAGGATAGGTGTGTGTGTATTCGACTTGAGGAAACCGATTAAGGGTGGGGGTTGTTTCGGCTTTGGTTTGAGGATAGGTGTGTGTGTATTCGACTTGAGGAAACCGATTAAGGGTGGGGGTTGTTTCGGCTTTGGTTTGAGGATAGGTGTGGGGTTTTGGATTGTGGAGAGGGGGAAAGGTTTTGGGTAGGCCCAAAGAGAAGGCCCACATACTTGAAAAAATAATAAACTCTATAAAAATGTAAACATAAACAAAAATTTTGTTCTTTGTCCCTTTTTCAAACAAAAAGTAAATTTTAATAAAATACAAAAAAAATCATATAATTTTTTTGTTTTTTTTTTCATTTAATTAATAATGTTTTTTTTTTATTGAACATAAAATAAAATTAAAAAAAATACTAATCAATTTTTTAAAAACTACGAAGTTTTAAGCAAATCACACAGAGACGTTTTAGAGAGAAAAAAAGGGAATTGATTTAAAAAAAAAAATACACGAGTGTAAAACCCATCATTTTAAAAAAAAATCAATATTTTAGAAAAAGAAAGATAGCATATTCACACAGATACCAGACTATTTTTGAGCAAATGACATACAACATTTTTAGAGAAAACACAACCCAAATGAATTGGTGAAAACTCAAAA
>NW_020207454.1:0-1604 GCF_001531365.2 Cynara cardunculus var. scolymus | reverse complement strand
AAAACCTAGGAGTATAATAGAAAAGTATTTAAAAAGTTGAAGGGTGAAAACTAAAAATATTAAAGGGTTAAAATTGAAAAATAAAATAAATAAATTTTAATTATTTTATTATATCATATAGGTGGGGTTATAGAAATTATAGGTAGGAGGGGGTGGGGTTAGAAAACCACTACTATAAAAATTGCATCCCCAAACAGTATTAAACAAAGGAATTAAATCTAATAGAAATTAGATAGGATAAACCAAAACTTAATTAGTAATCTTTTATCTTGAAATATCAACTGTTTGCAATCGGCACTATACGAAATTTTATTCTTACCGACGACCTTTTGTACCAACAAAAAACATAAAATCGCTTACAAAGTTGGTCCGATGATGATCACTTGTCACAGGCAAAAGTTAAGGGACTTCTGCCGGAAACTTTTGCTGGCACACGTACGTCAGCGGTGAAAATTGGGTGATTTCCTGTAGTGTGGAGTCACAGATTTATGATATTATTTTTCATGTCGAAAACAAAACAAAAAGTGGTTTGAGTTTGGACATTAAAGAAGGATGAATATGAGCTAATCTTAGGATAAAAGGCTGAGATATTGAAGATGATAAATCTCACCTGCCAATCCAAGAAAATGGCTTTTGAACTTAAGTCTCTCATGTTGTCAACTTTCTGCTCATGACATTATTGCATTGGCACATTAGCTGTGAGTCATTATTACACATGTACATAACATTATGATGAGTAGGGCTACTCATGGGTTGGTTGATCGGGTTGAAGACATTTAAACAACTCAATTTAATGTTTGCGGTCTGAAAAATCTTATCTCAATCCAACCCAAACGAAAGTGCAACTCAACCCAACCCAACCCAACCCAACCCAAACCGTACGGGTTAGTCGGGTTGATACTTTGGTACATTAAAATATTCTTCTAACCTTGAATATGTTATTTTTTTATTTATAATTTCTTTTTCATCATCAACCATTTGATACAACTATTTCATACTTCTTACGTATATCACATTCAGTTAATTTTCCCAATTTACATATATATGTTTACAGTTACTGAACATATATACGAATGAGTTATATAGAGATGTGAATAGATTGAAAAGATGTGTATATGAATAGCGTACTTGATAGTGTATATATTAATAGAAATTCAACAATCATAAATCCAAAAAATAAATGGATATCGGGTTCATCAGGTTGGGTTGGGTTCAAATAATAGTAATCCAATATCAACCCAATACCTACGGTTTGAAAATTTTACAACTCGATTAAACATTGAATTGTTTCGGGTTAAATTATTTCGCGTTGAATTGGGTTGATCGAGTTGATCGGATTTTTAAACACCCCTAATGATGAGTCTTCTATACGTAAACAAACCATTTCTCGATAAAATTTGTTTTTTATATAGATTACAGTTTCAATGTTATTACTTGATAAAAAAGGGATTCACAAATAACAATGGCCAACATTATTTGCGGAGACTTAATTTTAAAGCTGAAATTAGTTTTGTATCTATACTATCTTATTAAGCAAATTTAGCAAAAGTCTTAAAGTCTTAAAATTTTAAATGACCAAAATACCCTTTATACTCACTTTTTCA
>NW_020207453.1:0-1561 GCF_001531365.2 Cynara cardunculus var. scolymus | reverse complement strand
TTGATAAATTCGTTATTGTATTTATCGATGATATTCTTATATACTCTAAGACTGAAGAAGAACATGCAAAACATCTTCGTCTGATATTAGAATTATTGAAGAAAGAAGAGTTGTACGCAAAGTTATCTAAATGTGAGTTCTGGTTAAGAGAAGTCCAATTCCTTGGTCACGTCATCTCAGAATCAGGAGTAAAAGTAGATCCAGCAAAAATAGAAGCAGTTGCAAGATAGGAAGCTCCGAAAAATCCTTCTGAAGTCCGAAGCTTTTTGGGATTGGCCGGCTATTACCGTAAATTCATTCAGAACTTTTCTAAGATAGTCGTGCCATTGACTAAATTGACTTGGAAGAACATTAAATTCCAGTGGGAAAAAGAATAACAAGAAGCTTTTCAATTATTAAAAGATCATCTTTTCAGTGCACCGGTATTGACTCTACCAGATGGATCCGAAGACTTTCTGGTTTACAGCGATGCTTCAAAGTTAGGGTTAGGATGTGTTCTGATGCAGAGAGGAAAAGTGATTTATTATGCGTCAAAATAATTGAAATATCATGAGAAGCAGTATCCAACCCATGACATGGAATTAGCTGCAGTGGTGTTTACTTTGAGAATTTGGAGACACTATCTTATGGGAATGAAATGTCATATTTATACTGATCATAAAAGTTTGCAACATTTGTTCAGCCAAAAAGAATTAAATATGCGACAGCATCGGTGGATTGAACTGGTTAATGATTATGATTGTGAAATCCTCTACCACCCGAGAAAAGCTAACGTGGTAGCTGACTCCTTGAGCAGAAAAGAAAGAAGTGGAACCATTAAAGCAGTGGCAATGAGAATGAATTTGGTCCCTGACATTAATAAAGAAATTCAGAAATGTCAACAAGAAGCTATAAAAGAAAATTTTGTTAAGACAGAAAGGTTGGGTAAGATGATTTCAACTTTGGAACAGAATTTCGAAGGACTAATGTGCTTTCAAGGGCGAATTTGGGTACCATGTTTTGGAGATATCCAAAACATTATATTAAATAAAAGCCACAAGTCCTGATACTCTATCCATCCAGGTACCAATAAGATGTATAGAGATTTGAAACCTTTTTATTGGTGGCCAGGATTGAAAAGAGATATAGCTAGATATGTGGAACAGTGTCTGACATGTTTACAGGCTAAGATTGAACATCAGAACCCGTATGGAAGTCTTCAATCTTTAGAAATATCTATATGGAAATGGGATCACTTTACAATGGATTTCTTCATGAAATTGCCTCGAACTCAAAAGAGATATGACGCGATTTGGGTAATTGTTGATCGTTTGTCTAAGTCTGCGCATTTTCAACCCATAAGAGAGAAGTACTCATTAGAAAAGCTAGCACAGATTTACATCAAAGAAATTGTGACCAGACATGGTGTTCCATTATCTATTATTTCTGACAGAGATAGTCGGTTTACTCTAAAGTTCTGGGAAGGATTACAGAAGGCTTTGGGATCTGAAATCCGACTAAGCACAACTTACCATCCGCAAACTGACGGACAGAGTGAAAGAACTATCCAGACTCTCGAAGA
>NW_020207452.1:0-1605 GCF_001531365.2 Cynara cardunculus var. scolymus | reverse complement strand
CAGTTTTCTTTCCCCCCTCAAAAGTGCACGTAAGGCCTCGTAAAACAAGTGGCATGTGTGGCGCATACCGGACCTTTTCAAAGAAACCATTCTATTCAATAATGCTACATACTTGACTTGTATAAAACCATTACGCAAAACCACATGCATGGGTTGAGGCCCTGGGGATGTGGTGAAACATCCCATCCGAGGATTTGATTTCAGGTGTACACAACAATTGTGGCTACTGAGTTTATCAGCTTAATTTCTAGGCATAGTTTAGGACACCCTTCTAAAAAAACCATTAGGCAAGTTTAGTACCTGTAGATGATGGATTTCGAGTTCTCCATGTGATGGCCATTGATCATCGGGCCTATTTGATTCTATAACGAGAGGAGGTTCGGTGGGGATAGAAGAATACTGAAATATCCGTTCAACCGAAATAATTTTGTTTTCGAGGTTGGTAAGAGTCCATACTACCCATGCTTGTAGTCCATTCAAAGTAAGCCCGTAAGTAACAGCCACGCCCGCGATACCTTCGTGAGAGGTAATGTCAGTCATGAATGTTATACGGTTAGAAGTGGTAGAGATGAGTATGCTTAGGTGACTTGATGCAGCGGATAATAATGAAACGAACGATTAAACCCGTTGATTCGAATCCCAAAGTTGTCAAATTTGTTGGTTTTTAGCTTAAATTTTAGTGTTTTAATATATTTGTTGTGTTTTTAAAACTATATGTAGACCGGTCTCGAACATGAGTCTCTTCTATGTAAGAAGAAAGAACGACTTACTTGGATCAATAGTTCCTTCCGGGATAGAAATCAAGAAAATTAGAAAAGCCGCAAACGTAACAGAAGACAGCATATCCAAACGTATGCATAGCCATTCCATCGCAGCCATAGCATGAAACTTTGGTCTAGAAAAATCGTCGTTTAGTTTCAGATTCGTGTTCTTAAATCTGCCTTGTTGATCGAAGCTCCTAATGGTCGTTGATCCAGATATTGTTTCGGAAAAATTCTGGATCACCGGGCCTTTACAAACTCCAACTAGCCGCGCCATTTCTCTTGCCGAAGGCAAGTAATATTGCTGGAACCAGATACACATTCCAGCAACAGGAACAAAGAAAAGAATCACCTGCCAAGCAGCTTGTGACATAACTGCAATGATCCCAAAAAGTTGAACGATAGCGAAAACAAATGATCCGACTTGGTAAGGAACTTGCGTATCCACTGCACTTTGGTCCGTAGATGCCTATCAAGAAATCTTTGTTAGAAACGAACAACAGTCTGCTTTATAGGATGCCAAATATGTCTAAATGTCCTAATAGACTGTTGCCTCATTTAGCATTCTTCTATTGCCATTATTCTAAAATGAGTAGGCAAGAGAAGACAAGACGTTTTCGTTTTCTTACCCTATTTAGTATTCTTCCGCTTGGAGTAGAGTCGAAGAAAGACATGGGCGAGCGGAAAATGGCTAAGTGCATTTTGTGGAAGAGAAGAGTGGCTGCCTTATATGCAACAGTTGCAAGAAGTAAACCTCTTGTAAGTATGCACAATGCACATCCAACTGCTAAAGCTACGTAAACAGCGATGAGGGTTGAGCCTGTAACGCGAGCTGGATCACTTG
>NW_020207451.1:0-1605 GCF_001531365.2 Cynara cardunculus var. scolymus | reverse complement strand
TAACAATTAATGTGTTGATTGTATATTAAAAATAAATCAATATGGTGAGAAAAAAGATAAATAGAATAGAAAGTTTCTCATTGCACAACCCTTTGAATCTTCCTTATATATAGAATAGAAAAATATGTATGGTGGAAACAAAAAGTGTGAGGGTTGAGAAAAAAATACCTAAAATTTTCTTTACGTTTTAATTTGATCACACAAGTTTTCTTACAAAATCTCAATTTGGCATTTAATTACAAATTAATTGCATCATAATTTAAGAAGACAATAGCTCCATTCATCATAACTCAATTTAAGAAGACAATTTAATTAGAACGCCATTGGTTTTAATTATTATCAAGCGTCATTTTATACACCGCACGCTTATTGTAAAAAAATGCACGTTATTTTTCTTTTCGTTGTCAACGTTCCAACATCCTAATTTAGAAATTATGACATCGGATGGTTAACTACCCTTTTTGTAAATTCTCCATGTAATTTTATTAACCTGAGTTGCACAATCATAAATTTATCAAACTGCTTATGAAATTCAATTTGTTTACTGACTAGATTTTCATCTAGTTTATAGTTATTTTGCCAACCTATGCATCCTCATAGAAAATCGATTGAAGTAAGCTCTTACTTTTACACTTCAAATAATTTATTTTTGAGGATCTAATTTTAAAGTAATTGTACAAAGCCGCCTCATGATGGCGATATGTTTCCATTGTGGAGTGTCTCTCTTTCTATAAATTCAAACAAGAGATGCCTACAAAAAACACAACTCCTCTAGAGTTGTGTTAATTTCTCTCTTTGCATTCTTCGAGTAGGGGAAAATGATGCGAGCAACATACATCACAGTATGTGCAGTAGCTGTTTTAGTGATGGTCTTGGCCGGATCCCCGGTGACGACTGCGACGACATGCTTGGTGGCGGACCTAACGCCATGTTTTGCATCGTTCCCAACTCCAATTCGATTGTTACTATCACGACCAACACCACTGCCCAGGTCACCATCGCTACCTTCATTGCCACCCAGGCCATCAACGCCACCTTCATCCCCACCCAGGTCATCCCCGCCACCTTCGTCCCCTCCCAGGTCATCACCGCCACCATCAGTGCCACCCAGGTTATCACCTCCCCCTTCGTCACCACCTAGGTCATCCCCACCACCTTCATCCCCACCCAGGCCATCACCGCCACCATCAGTGCCACCCAGGTTCTCACCTCCTCCTTCTTCGCCACCTAGGTCATCCCCGCCACCTTCATCCCCGCCCAGGTCATCACCTCCACGTTTGTCACCACCCAGGTCATCACCACCACCCAGGTCATCATCACCACCTTCATCACCACCTAAGCCATCACCGCCACCTTCGTCGCCACCGTTATCACCACCCAAATCATCACATCCACCTACGTCGCCACCGCCACCATTGTCACCACCCATGACATCACCATCACCACCACCCTCACCACCACCTCCTTCGTCACCACCGCCACCATCGTCACCACCGCCACCACCGCCTCTTTCGTCACCACCGCCACCACCATCACCACCGCCTCCTTCGTCACCACCGCCACCACCATCACCACCGCCTCCTTCGTCACCACCGCCACCACCAT
>NW_020207450.1:0-1544 GCF_001531365.2 Cynara cardunculus var. scolymus | reverse complement strand
ATATCATCTGAATTCAAACCCTTTACAACTCCAGGGTAGATATAAGCATACATTGCCGCATTCACATCGTCACTGTGATCCAACCCAAGCAGATGTCCGATTTCATGAACGGATAATGTCTCAAAATCTATAACATTCGGAACCGCTCCTGGTCCGTCAGAAAAAGTGTCATCTGCATCGTAGTGAASCCTTCCATCAGTTGGCGCAAAAGCATGTGCCAATATACCACCAGGCCCATCAAAACTACCACCATCTCCATGATTTCCTCTTTGAAAACTAACCTTTATATCTGCATATGTAACATCATCGACTTGCGAAAACGTAAAGTAATCGGAAGCAGAAGACCACCGGTTGAAGGCACGAACAATTGGAGGTACATGATTGTTTGGATAGTCGGATGCGAACACGTAGGTGAGTTGGGATTTACCGGGGGGCCATCGAGGGTTGTTTGGGAAGAATCGATAAAAAGAAACAGTAGGTAATGATTTCGATCCATGGTGGTGAATTTCTTTATCTGGTACTCCACAACGAGGAATAACCATTTGTGAAACTGTGGCCTCATCTAGTGTCCCTGTTGCATTTAAACGGTAATATTTTTGGTAACTTTTCAGGGCAGCCTCGAGTTCATCATCGAATTTGTCATCTTCGGCGTTGGTGTGTTCAGGGGTATGTTGGTAATTTAGGTAGCCGAAACGGGCAAGGTATAGTTTAAGTTGATGGAGGCCTTGTGCTTTGCTACCCTTATCACAACAACCTTTCAGTTGTTTGATGGACTCAATGGAGGATAATTTGGTGGGATTACCAATATTACCCATGGTACGAGAGAAGAAGAAAAGGAAGAATAAGATCGACAAAGAGGGTAAACAGGTAACTTTAAACGTCATTATGGAATATTTTTAGTGTTTTGGTTAAATGATGCATACTATCGGGAGTATTTATAGCAACGGTGTTGTGGAAAATTTAGTCCACTAGAGGTCAAATTGACTAAAATGTCCCTCTACAATCCCAAGTTATTATTACGTCTTTGGTTGTTGTAGTTGTATTTTGAATTTGAATCTTGAATTCATTATTTCATATATTAGGAAAATCATACGAAAATACAACAACGTATTCTCATTCGATTTGCTTTTTTTTTTTATTTTATTAGAACATCGATTTCTTATATATTTATAGCTTTTGTGTTTCATACATTAAAAGTCGAACTTTATATGAATTTTTTGTTGACGTTGGCCTAACTTGTATTTTACGACATATATTTTAAAAACTAGTGACATCTAAAATGCATCCTTTAAGATATTATTTGAATGGTTGATGATCATCGAACGAGCTCAAATTGTCTTGACTAGCATGTTGTCGTATGTATAACTGAAAGACTCACTCGGTAACGACTTCATCCTGAAATTTTGGCGTTTGATTAACTTCGAGAAAAACTTGTTGATGCCATGAATTACTAAGTTGTGTCGCATTCAATCAGTGGTCCAATTCCGATGGTTAAATGTCTATCATTCATTTAATTTATTATAAAACTTTTCTTACATCATCAA
>NW_020207449.1:0-1551 GCF_001531365.2 Cynara cardunculus var. scolymus | reverse complement strand
GTTTGTGGTAATCGTGAGATCCAATCTCAACCACAAATCAATAAATAAATTAGGAAATTTATAATTTTGGTAATTTTGAATTAAAATTTTAATGCAAGGATATTTTTGGTATTTTAAAACTCTCCTTTCTCCTCTCTCCGGCCACCGTTCTCCGGCTATCGTCCTCCAGCCACCGTCCTCCAATGATACCACAATGGTATCACAATTCATCATATATGTGCTTGGGTATCACATTGAGGTCGTTTGTGTGGTCGATCGAAGATGTAACACAGATGTATCACAATGCATCTTATATATGATTGGGTATCACAATGTATCTTTTGTTTAACAAAATCAATATTTTTAGGTATCACAGTGGTATCACCGGAGGACGGAGGATGGAGAGATAAGGGATGAGAGAGGAGAAAAAAATACATAAAATGTCATTGCATTAAAATTTTAATTCAAAATTACCAAAATTATAAATTTTCTAATTTATCTATTGATTTGTGATTAAGATTAGATTTCACGGTTACCACAAACTATTCAGTTCTTCCTTGAATGGATCCCTATATATATCTATCTATATCTATATCTATACTATCTTATAAAGCAAATTTAGCAAAAGTCTTAAAGTCTTAAAATACTAAATGACCAAGATACCCTTTATACACTTTTTCACCATCTCCTCTCCTCACATGCACTCACCCCCTCACATACACTCACCCTCTCACAACCATTTTTTTAAATTATAATTTTAAATTTACACTTTATACCCCTATAATTAGTTAATTAATTTACTTTATGTCATTTACTTTTAAATGTTTCATTTTAAATCTTTATCGAATTAATATACATAATCGTATATTAATTAAAACATGTTTAAAAAATACATTTATTTTAACAAGTTACACCATTATAATCATCTCTTTAATACTTTCGAAATGAGTCAAATATTGAATAGTTTTTGACTTAATTATATTATTATATATTATATATACTGTGAAAAATATTTTTAATATTTACGATTTATACTTTTATAGTTATTTATTTATATATATATATATACTATAAATTTTGGGGTTAGGCTGTTCAAATTGCATTATATAATATGTTCTGAATTAATATGTTCTTGGGTTTTTTTGGAATATATATATATATATATATATATATACATGTATTAATTCAACATTAATCTGAGTTTCTGGACAAGAAAGAGGGTAAACAGTTGAAATTTCATTCTAAAACTCATCTTTTTTGGTCTTTCATGGCTTATGATCTGTTAAATTTGTAGTTTTCTTTATTGGTTTTGAGTGTTTATTTTAAAACTCAAGTTTGTTGGTTCTTTGCTCTTGGTGTAAATCGAACACATTTGTGGAGTTGTTTAAATATATTGGATTTTAAATATATTGGATTTTAAACGGTCATACAATTTTTTTCATCGATAGTCTGTAATTGGAACCATAACTCTTATTTATTCAAATTGTATTAATATGTAAAGACCAATATATATCATCGTTAAATCTTATCTTATAAAACCAGTGGAACTTCAAAATCGTTAAAATTCATGGC
>NW_020207448.1:0-1605 GCF_001531365.2 Cynara cardunculus var. scolymus | reverse complement strand
ACATATGAAATGGAAGGCTACTGACATGAATTACGTGCAAAATGGTAAATGACATTTCTTTTATTTTATTAGAATTTGAAACTACATGTGGTGTGCTAGTATTACAAGGGTACGGGGTTTTGTGTACGTGTTTTGGGTTGTGGTGGTCATTCTTAAGTCTAGATAGAAGGTTAAAACTTGATTTTGTATAACATCTTTGTATTGTATATAAAGATTCAAACGTAGTATGATCTTAGTATGATGCCCACACAAGGATATAATAATTTGATATATTGTTAAAGGACCATGACATCTATGCAACGTAGTTATAACAATGAAGTCACTAACAAATAATATAATTCAAACTTAATCTGATCATCCAACAAATAGTAAAGAAATAAAAGAACCTTCAAAACCTTTAAGTTAATAATAAGCTAATATTTATGTCAAGTAGTTGCATATCTTATAAAAAAATGCGTCGATCCCCTCAAATTAAAAACACTAYTTGAGGTTGACGTCAACAAAATATAACGAAACCAAAACAATCCTAAAATACTTGAATTGTAACTAACCTACCAATTCTGGGCAGTTACGTGAGTCATGACCACTACGTTGCCCACATGTTGCACATTTTCGTTTTGCTTTTTTGCTATTATTTTGCATTTTCTCAGCTACACTTACCAGTCTCTTAGCAGTGCCACATCCCTTGTTCCTAATTCCAGATGGTGGTAGAATATCCACCTCATCAGGTATGGAAACACCTAGGTGATCTCTAATTGCATCCAACTTCTGTTGAGACGGGTCTTCATATGGGACTTCCTTCTCTATATCAACCATGAATCTGTGGAGATACCGTTCCAATCTAAACAATATAGTCTTATCATTCCGGGCGATGCTTATGATGTCGTCGACCTTGGAATATACATCATCTATACACTTTTCTTTTTCCGCATCAACCTCAACGTAACGAACCCTTGCCGATTGTATCTGCACTGGGACTAATTGCCGTCTCCATCGCCGTAACACATATCTATCCGGGATGAACTCGACTTCATCATTAATCAGTACCTTGAATGCGTGACGACAAAGATATCCGTTGCGCGTGAATAGGTTGCACTCGCACTCGACGGTGTCCGTTGAGTAATTACGGTTCACCTATATAGAAAAAGTGTTGCAAACACCCACAGTCAAAATATAAAGTTAATAAACCAAAAAAACATTGTTGTGGGGATGAGGGATATGATACCAGATAGGAAATGTTGTCAGATGATTTCYTGGTCTTGTGGCTTATCACGAATGACTTCAAGTGATCCCGGCATTCAACTGACTCTATACCACAGAACCAGACAGCCTTCTTTATTTCCTTTTGCACGTCAAAAAACACATTCCGACTGTATATGATTGATGCACTACTTTCTAAACGCAGCGGGGTTACAAGTTTAGGGTTAGTGGTTCTCGTTACGGTTTCGTTAACAGATTGTCGGTRTCTTTGTTTCTCAATAGCTACGTCGTAATTGTTAAGGAATTGAACCAAATCAAACCAGTACGATTCGTATATATTAATATACGAATTCGAACTCTCGGATCTTGAGGTTGTTTTCATTAACCCAGACATTGGCGTGTCCT
>NW_020207447.1:0-1610 GCF_001531365.2 Cynara cardunculus var. scolymus | reverse complement strand
GAGTTACACGTGATTGATTATTAAAATGGTTGCATGCCTTATTATCCAAAAGTTGTTTGAAGTTTCTCGAGATTTTTGATATGCTATATATGCGTGAAAAGTTCGATATTTTTATAATATGTGTTTTGAGTATTTGTGTGTCAATGGGGATGTACTACAATATGAATTTGTAAAGACGAGCATGTTTTGTGAGCTTGTCTAAGCCGTAAGTGCGAACATGCTGTGTGAGTTCGCTAGGTAATGCTGTGTGAGGTAGACATCCCCCACGACGCTGTTGCTTTGTGATGTAGACACGCGCTAAAATATCTTTATTTTGTGAAAATCATTATTCTCATCAAGGCATGCTAAATTTATGAAGCTTCKTGAAAATTGTTTTTTTATAAAAGTTGTTGTTCATGCATGAAAACCGTGGATTCACTAGGCCTAAGGCTCACCCAGAACTCTTTTAAAACTTTTTCACCTAGACGGCTATTAGACTGGAAAGAAAAGTTGGATAAATAGATAAATAAGGATTAACATCAAAGAAGGACATGTGCAAATCAAGACATTGTTATATCGAACAAAGTATGTTCGTCAAGATTGTAAGTTTAGATGGTGATATAAATTGTAAGATTAGAAATTTTATTTCCGCTGCAATGTAAGTGTTTGATCTTGGGATACTAATTTTGATATATTTAAGTATTCGTAATTTTGGGATGTTACAACTTCTCAAAATAACATTTGGCTATATATATAGCTAGTGAGACCAACAATGGCAATAACTGTTGCCGACAATAACTATTGTCCGCGACTAAATCATAGTAGCAACCACCATGAAATCGTCGCTGCTCCCTCCATCTTCGGGACCAGCGAGTCCGTAAAATTGTCCCTGTAACCCACGAAAACCCCCTTTTGGCCCTGTGGTCGACCTCCATCTACGTACGTCACTCTGGCACCCGTTTAACCATCATCGTCAAGAGATTTACGGCTAGCATGATTGTCATTGAGACCCCCTCTTTTGTGAGTACTATCACCTTAACTGAGATAAAACTCAACAGTAAAGGCCCTGTGGTTTCGTCCTTGTGGTATGGCTCCTATATATGATTATCTCACTGCCATCATCCATCTGATATTGTCTTTGTGAGTTCCAGTGTCTCTGTACTAGTATAATCTCTAAAGATGTATGTTGGAAAAAGATGGTGGCCGGAGGTGTAAAGGACCAAAATGGGGCGGGGGAAATGTGGTTTCCTCCATATGATTTTGTCCTTGTGGTGTCGAAACTTTGTTCGTCCCTATGACTTTGCTTTCTGGGTTTGATCAGGGGAGGGAGGATATGAACGGCGGTTGGAGTGGTGGTTATTGTCGGTAGTCACTATGTGTTCATGGCTGGAGATATCATTAGGAGGGAACGGTGATATCGTCCCTATGAAATTGGTCACCAGGTTATATATATATATATATATATATATATGGTTATATATATATATATATATATATATACATGGTTATATATATATATATATATATATATACATACATACATATATATAGAGGAGTGATCATATGAAAACCGTCCTCATTTGTGTAAACCGTGCAAACCACCTTCATCTGTCGATTTCATTGTTTAATCT
>NW_020207446.1:0-1606 GCF_001531365.2 Cynara cardunculus var. scolymus | reverse complement strand
AAAGGTTGCATACTGAGAAATGACAGATAATCCCAATCAATCGGGAAGGACCTCAACTGGTTATGGAAGAGGTCGGGGAAGAAGAAATGTTACACAAGGAGAGGATCCAGAAAATGTAATAGAAACACGAAGTCGTAGCAGGGGACGGGGAAGAGGTAGAAGTATCAGACAAGAAACTCATGGGGAACATGAATTGTCGGTCCAAGAAAGTTCAATGTCTGGTCGTGGTCGAGGAAGAGCAAGGGGTGGACATAATGTTTCTGACCCCGAATATATTACTCAAGATATGTTGGCAGCAGAGCTGGGAAAATTTTAGGAAAGTTTGGTAAATTTGTTAAAGCGTACAAAACAAACTAGTCCAAATATGGTAAGAAATTCCGATCAGGAGGAAGCCGGAGCTAGTACACCGGTAACTGGTACATCTGTACCCCTTACTTCGTCCTCAGTACAAAAGGGAGGAGATATCAAGATGTTTCTTGCTTGTAAACCTCTTAAGTTTTCTGGTGAGCGTGATCCTATTAAAGCTATGTGTTGGCTTAAGGAGATAGAGCTGAGTCTGCAAATCAGTAAAAGTGCAGAAGAAGACAAAGTTATGTTTGCTGTATCTCGTTTGAGATCAAGTGCTTTGTACTGGTGGGAAGTCCTGTCCAGTTCAATTCCGAACATTCTGAAGACCATGTTGTGGGAAGAATTTGTGGTTAAATTTAAAATACAATATTGCCCTGAAGCTGCAGTTCGAGAGTTGGAAGATGATTTCCTTCGTCTTGAGCAAGGAAACATGTCAGTCTGCCAGTATACAGAAGTTTTCATGGAACAATCTAGGTTTGCTGAAGCCTATATYATATCTGAAAACAGTAAAGTGAGAAAGTATATCTGGGGATTGGAATCGAATCTTCGGAAGTATGTGATATCTAGGAATCCGACAACATTTCAGGCGGCAGTTGATGCTGCTGAAATATTGGAACAAGATATTAACCGGCAACCGCAAGAAAGGGTTGGAGAGAAAAGAAAAGGGGAAACTACAGTAACTGATTTCCGTAGACCGAGGTTTATGAAAAATGTGAATCGACCAGTCTCAAGGTTTAATGATAAGACATGTACTCGATGTCATAAAATACATCAGGGAAATTACAATACAGAATCTCGAGTATGCTTTAAATGTCAGGAACCTGGACATATAGCTCGAGACTGTCGGATGATGCAGAGATGTTTTACTTGTAATTCATCTCAACATATAAGTGCTGATTGTCCGCAAGCAAAGAATCGAGGGTTTGGTTTTACTGGAGGTTGGGGATCTGGATATTCTGGGGGTCGAGGATCTGGGTATGTACCAACAGGTTGCGGGCAAATGGATAATCGTGTTAGTCCAAGTGGACGGGGAGGAATAAGACAGGCAGAGTCTAATGCCAAAGGGAGAGCCTTTCAAATGATGAGAGGTGAGGCGGAAGAGCACCCTGAAGTAGTAACAGGTACATTCCTCATTAATTCAGTATGTGCCAAAGTTTTATTTGATTCGGGTGCAAATCGTTCTTTTGTGTCACCATCATTTATTAATTGTGCACATTTAGAATCTAAAGCGTTAAGTGAGGATCTAATTGTGGAAACA
>NW_020207445.1:0-1607 GCF_001531365.2 Cynara cardunculus var. scolymus | reverse complement strand
GCTCGAACAAGATCCGGGTCATCATACTCTTCTTCATTGATCTCCTCTGGCGATTCAGAGCTTGACCCCTTCTGTGGCGACTCCTCTACTACTTTACCCTTGCCTTTCCCCTTAGGCTCTAGAGATTTTTTTTAGAGAATAGGGCAGCAGCAGAGTCCACTATTTTTAGTGGTTTGGCAGAGGTTGTCTACTTTGGTTCCTCTTTCTTCTTTTCCCCCTCTTGACTATCATGGTCCTCACCTCCTTGATCGTCATGGATTTTAGTGGCCTCTGCCTTGCAAGTAGTAAGGGGAGCCTTCTTCAATCATTATAAAACTTTGGAAGCCGCCTTCTCCATCTTTTGAATGACCTCCTTAGTAATCACAGAGGCAGTGTTGATATCCATCTCTGTGGCCCATTTCATTTTAGAGATGCAGCGATAGATCTCATTTATGAAGTTATCACCTTCTTTGACGAGTTGCTTCGTGTAGTCTCTTATAGCTTTGTTGCTTGCTCGGGCTTCCTTGAGGAGTTGGTCGGTGTATTTTTGCACGGTCTCTCCAAGGGCATCAACCATTGCGTCTAGCTCTCTGCGAGTGGTTAGATGGTTGATGTTAGCCCTGGAGGATTTAGAATCAATGCCATAGGTGACCCCAGAGGATAACATCCCTTTGATCTCATCCTTGAAGRCAGAGTAATCGGTGTAGCCGACGGAAATGAATTATGCAGCAAATTGGGCGGCAACCTCTGTTAGTTCTATCTTGAGCTTTTGGATTGAAGAAGGGTTGAGTGAAAGGGCGCTAAATGGTTCTGTGAGGTCGTCTTTGTTGAGGACAGAGCTCTGAAGGGGGCTGATACAGTCGCCTTGAGCTCAGAAGTTGTGGAACTCAACTCCTTCAGAGCCTCTATTAACGGTGCAAGAGCCTCTGTCGCCGGTTAGGAGGAGAATAAGCTTTTCAACTCATCCATCCTCTTGAATACCTCTGTGGCGAAGGTTTGTAACTCTTCCTTCGTCACATAAGTACTCTGGGAACCTAGATCACCAACACATGGTGACCTAGTAGCCTCGGAGTGTGAGGCGCCCTCAGCGACTGGTTTTTCTATGTCAGGTCGGGGACTTCCACTGGATCCTCGAACATCTCCAATTGGAGAGCCTACCAGTCTTCTATCGATGTCGTGCCCAGTAGGTTCAGAGCCTAACTGGGCAGAAGGATCGAGTGGAGACTTTGGGCGTTCTAGACCTACAGTTTCTGTGAATGTCTCATATGCCTCTGAAGCATAACTTGGTTGTTCACTCAAGTGTGGAGGGGCAACGAATGCCTCTCTGGATTTTGAYGAGTCCCTAGGCRAATGGACTCTTATTTTAAAACCACCATCCTTTTGAGAGGATGTTGGAGTTGATTGTGGTTCCCGGACAGTACATTCGACAGAGGACGAAAGAATGTCCTTTGCGAGGTAGGTTTGGGTTGGGTTCAGCGTGTGCACGCCTTGTTCAATAGGGGTTCCCTATAGAACAGGGTCCATAGAAATGTGGGTAGCACTAGGAGGGGGGCTAGGATGTGTGCCTTCGGCATCTTTTACTCCCTCTTCTATCTCCAACTCTTCTTCTTCGTCGTCTATTATGACTT
>NW_020207444.1:0-1607 GCF_001531365.2 Cynara cardunculus var. scolymus | reverse complement strand
TAACTCATAAAAGAACATTTTAGAAGAAGAATCATACACTAAGAACAAATAAGTAGAGATATATTAGCATACAAAGTAGGAGTTACCTACTGGTGGTTTTACAGTTTGCACACTTATAGTGTTTTAGGTGTTTGGGGATCAAAACTCCATAATTTCATGTGATTCCACTTGCATGCAAGAGATAACCCATATAGTTAACTCTAAAAATAAGAATCATCCTTTTTCATAGAGGTTTGAAAGAGATATGGTCATTGGAACATACATATACAAATCTGTCAGATTCGGACAGATTGCATGTTCACTTTGTTTTGAGTAGTTAAAACTTCAAATCACCACAATATTGAATGAAATCGGTGGAATTTGAAAGGTAACTCATTAAACTAACATCCAGAAGCAAAATCAACAATTGTAAATGATTATCTAGAGAGTTATGGCTGTTTAAAGTAGGGTTTACCTACTGAAAAACTCTCAGATGCACATATATAATGTTGTGAGTATTTGGGGGGTCAAAACTCAATATTTTTKAGTGAGACCAATTGGATTACAACCCCAACTCAATAAATAAACTTTTAGATGAAATATCATAACATTTGAACATATCATTTACAAGATATAGACGATTTGTGCACATGCACATAATCTGTCAGCACCAAAATATATCATTTTTAAGAAACCAACTCACATAAAATCATGATTTTTACCTATCTTTTTGAGTTCTAATGTTTGGGTCATAGATTACCACCATCATATAAACATTTTTACATGTTTTTGTTGTATAATCTCTCCTTAAAACTCAATATTTTCGAAACTTAGAAGATAGAAGATAAGGAATGCATAAAAAGTAGGTTTTTCTCCCAAAAYTTACAAGAAAAAGAAAGAGATGAATATGCTCAACCACTCTACCTATTGAAGAGCAAAAGACCTCTTAACCTTTTCTTTTAGAAAGTCTTTTCTTTCTTGCTTTCTGTAGCTTGTGTGTTTCTTTGATTGTTCAAATAAGTTATGTATCTTATCTTTTTCGCAAACAATCTATAAAAATATGTATTGATCTTCTTTATCAATATAAGTTTTTAAAAGTGAAAGTTGTTGTATTTGTATTCATCCCCCCATTCTACAAACTGTTACCTATAAACTCTTGTAGATCTGGCTGGGACCAATAAGTGATATTAGAGCAGTGTTTGTTTTAGTGTCTTATTGTTGTTTTATTGGTGTTTTATTATCTCTTCTCTCAAGATAATTTATTTACCATTCAAATGGATTTGTAAAACACGAGCACAAACTTCATCATAATGGCTTTCTTGCCAAACCTCCTCGGTTTATTACAGACAACTTCAGTCTCTGGAAGTTCGGATGTCTCTCTTTTTGGAAGGTGTGGATCATGAGATTCCATACTACATTAAAAATGGACCATATGTTCCATTTGCAATCTCTCCAATAGTTTTTGCTACTGCTACGACTATTGCGATTCCTGAACGGCAGATTCCGAAACTYCCTCATCAATGTAGTGACGAAGACAAGAAGAAAATGACTTTATATACTCGAGTAAGATCTATAATAGCCATGTCTCTTTCTGATAAGGTCTATCACTTCGTGATGAAGTTAAAATC
>NW_020207443.1:0-1607 GCF_001531365.2 Cynara cardunculus var. scolymus | reverse complement strand
ATAAGCTTTTCTGAACAAACAATCTCAGCTTGATTTTTGGATAGCCAATCCATGCCTACAATTACGTCGAAACTTCCTAGTTCGATCGGTATAAGGTCTATGCTAAAGTCCTCATTGGCTAAGTTCAGAGTGCAATTCAAAATTACGTTTCTAGCTTTGAATTCCTGACCATTGGAAAACTCGATTACAAAGGCGTCTTTCAATTTTTGGGGCTTTAAATTAATTTTTTGCTTAAAGTCTAGTGACACAAAACTTCTGTCTGCCCTTGAGTCAAATAGAATCGATGCAAACTTATTATTTAGAGGAAACGTACCTGAAACTATGTTGGGATCCTCTCTGGCTTCCCTGGCTCCCAATTCAAATATTCTGCCTCGAGCCTAACTTCCTGAGTTGCCTGTACTAACCTGCCGAGTCTGGTTTGCCTTCGCCCCTGCTTTCCTTTTTGGGCAAACATTTCTTATGTGGTTTGGACTTCCACAGTCGAAACATAACCGTTTTCGGCAATCCTTTGCCGTGTGGCCCTCTAGATGACACCTTTGGTAGATGATGCAATTCCCTCGATGCGGAAATTTGCACTTATTGCATCTAACTGCATCCTCCTGTCCTACCACCTATGTTTGAGCTCCAAATTTCCTTGTTACCCTCCTGCTTCTGTCAGATTTCCCTCCAATTCTTTGATCCCCATGCTCCTCCAACTTTCGTTTTCCTTTGGCAAACCCTCCGGATTGCACAACATTATTCGTAAGCTTGGTGGCAATCTCTATTGCCTCTTGGAGAGTCTTTGGGTTGGCCGAGGTGATGTTTCCCCTTATTTCTAGAGACAATCCCCAAATATATCTTTCTATATGGGCTTCCTCTGGTGTCACAAGGTGCAGCACCAGGTTTGCCAATTCATGAAATCTCGTTGTGTATGCAGAAATATTGTCTCCCTTCATTTCGAGGTTCCATAACTCCATTACCAACTTTTGGAGTTCACTTCACGGGCAATATTCATCCTTTAGCAATTTCTTAAATTCTTCCCAGGAGAGTTGGTTAGCCGCTTCTCGGCCTCTGGTTTGTACTAAAGTGTTCCACCAAGTGAGTGCCCTTCCTTGCAATAGGTATGCCGCATATTCTACCTTATTTCCTTCAGTACATTTGCTGATGTGAAGGACATACTCCATGCTCTCGAGCCATGATAGTAATCCCACTACTCCTTTAGTTCCATTGAATTCTTTGGGGTTGCAAGCTCTAAAAGTCTTGTAAGTGCACTCCCGCGGAGGCCTAGACTCAGAGTTTGAGAGTTGGTTGGCGTTCAAACCAGCAGCCACTTGGCTGACTATATTGGGAAGTGCGGCAATAAGTTGATCTGACACGAGTTGCGCTATATCGGGATTCTATCTTCTTGGCGGCATTTCTTTGGATCCTATTCAGAATGGAATTCATAAGTTTGATGGCAAAACAAGGGTGATAGCTTCTCAGATATTTCGATGATACCAAAAGTGTTCTTCGCATGGAGAATAATCAGGTATTACCAAAACCAAAATAGATTAAACTCATTCGTACAATAAATTGACGTAATAAGCATTCTTCAAAAGGTGTTCATGCATTGATAAAATGGTGGGGGG
>NW_020207442.1:0-1552 GCF_001531365.2 Cynara cardunculus var. scolymus | reverse complement strand
GATAGTGGTCGGTTGATGGTGTAGCCTTCCTTCGAAAGTGTTGGGCGATGTCCTTGCATCTTGTAGTTTGGGGTGAAAAGCTCCACAACAGGTAGTCCGTGTTGCACCATCGTGTCCCCAATGAAGAGAGCAAGGAAGCGGGGAATGAGGACTGCAGATAGTGGCTTTCCTGCGGCTTGAAGTTTTCACTTTTTGATCACGGTCGCGTGAATCTCGTTGTAGATGTGGAAGGCATAGTCGAGATTAAGGTTGAAGAAAATCCCATACATAATTGTCATTATGTTGAGATTTCCTTGGTCGAGGGAACCGAGCTTGCAGGTGAGGGATCGGTTGAGGATGGAAAAGAACAAATTCCACATTGGCGAGAGGAATTGTCTTTTGAAGTCTGATACATTTCACAGTTCACGATTGTACCCTAGCATCTTTACGAACCTGAGGATGTCATCGGAGGAAGGTGGTTCGTCATATTGCTCGATCCCTAGTTCCTTTCTTGTGGGAATGCACAGACCCATAGAAACTTTTGCTCGCGATATTTTTAGCGAGCAAATCATGTCATTTGGGGCATCTATGTCCCCCATTATTCCATGACTGGGAGGATCAAACTCGCAGTTCTGCCAGTATTGTTGAACGTACTTTATAGGTACGTTTGGGTTCACTAGAGTTAAGGCAGGGAGAAGGATATAGTTCTTAAAGAACTCAATCATTATCGCAAACCTGTCATCAAAGAGGGTGTTGCGCAGTTCAATCATATGGTTGTTGGGTTTCATGGGTAGGAAGACGACTGCGCGGCTGTCGGCGCCTGTGGATTGGATTCGACTGTCATTGTTGTTGGATTCGTCAAAAGCAGAGGAGGCCATTGTTGGGGAAGTTGCAGGTTTTGAGTTCGTCGTAGTCTTGTTGTAGGTTTTGAAGGCGTAAAGAGGGGATGAATGGGGAAGACGGTTGGGGTGTGGGGGGGTGGGGGGTGGAAGTGAAACGTTTTCTTGATTATTAAAATATAATAATCATGAAAAAATTGGCGGTATAAGTTTTGGGTGATCTGATTTGAAAAACGTGAGCCGTCGTGACAGTACATGCCATTAATGAATTGGACATGTGTCAAGCTGGGGTGAGGGAGGGAAAAGATTGAAACGGCTCATGGGGGACAACCTGTATGGTGTCAGGCGTGTGGTATGATGACGTCATGCCTTACTCCAAATAACATCTTGGAGAAGACGTTTCAAAAAAAATTATTCAAAATCTCATCTAATTGTAAGATTAATACTAATTACGAAGTTTTGGTCTTCTAAAAACTGATGTTATAGTTTTTAGTCACAAAAGCTGCAATTTTGTATAATCTTTAAAAAAAGGTTTTCAATTAAGATGAGTTTGTGTGTAAAAAGTATTTTCATGGAACCAGAGGAGCTCTGGTTATGCATGACAGAGTGGGTGTGGAACCAGAGGAGTTCTGGTTGTAATGTCGATGAAGACAAGTAGTGTTGCTGGATTTGCATGATGTAGAGGCTTTGGTTAACAAACCAGAGGCTCTGGTGAAGTGTGGCAATCCATTTTA
>NW_020207441.1:0-1566 GCF_001531365.2 Cynara cardunculus var. scolymus | reverse complement strand
TTCGAAAAAGGTACAATCGATAAAACTCTCTTTATCAAAAAGCATAAAGGTGACATCTTACTTGTTCAAATATATGTGGACGACATCATATTTGGCTCTACAAATGCAATATATTGCAAAAAATTCTCAGTGTTGATGAAAAGTAAATTTGAGATGAGTATGATGGGAGAACTAAGCTTCTTCCTTGGTCTTCATATCAAACAAACTTCATAAGGAATTTTCATCAATCAGTCCATATATGTGACTAACCTTTTGAAGAAATACTCTCTCTCAAAYTCATCATCGATGAGAACACCTATGGCTACACAAGCTAAGCTTTTTGCTGATCCATCAGACAAACCTGTGGATGTAACAACCTACAGAGGCATGATTGGATCACTCATGTATCTAACTGCTACTAGACAAGATATAATGTTTTCCACATGTCTTTGTGCAAGATATCAATCTAATCCTAAAGAATCGCATCTCTCTGCAGTCAAGAGGATCTTTCGATACCTHAAGAAAACTCCATCATTGGGTCTCTGGTATCCAAAGAACTCTGGCTTTGATGTAATAGACTACACAGATGCATATCATGCAGGTCGCAAGCTTGATAGAAAGAGCACGTCTGGAAGCTGTCAACTCTTGGGGGACAAGCTAGTAAGTTAGACATCCAGAAAACAAAATTGTGTCTCAACATCCACAGCAGAAGCATAATATGTTGCTGCTGCTAGTTGTTGTTCACATGTTCTCTGGATGAAGACTCAGCTTAAGGACTATGGTTTCCATTATGACAAAATCCCTATCCTCTGTGACTCCAAGAGTGCCATAGCAATCTCTGCAAATCCAGTGCAGCATTCCAAGACCAAGCACATCGATTTAAGGTACCATTTTCTGAAAGACAATGTTGAAAAAGGTACTATTGAAATGTATTTTATTCCAACTGAGATTCAACTTGCTGACATATTCACAAAAGCTCTTGATGAGATAAGATTTTTATTCCTAGTCAGCAAGATCAGTATGCTGAATCTCACTACTTAAAGTCACTCATTAGCTTATAACCAGAGATCTTCAATATCTCATGGTTATGCCTATAAGTGATATATTAAATTTTATCCAGAAACTCCAAGCATCCTAAAACAACGACTCTAGTCATAAAGACCAGAGCCTCTGGCTATTTAGATTTACTTCGAACAATTTTTTTTGGCAAACAATCTCCATCACCTTTGTGACAGCCGTCAAATTCGAACTCCTAGGTTAGCTCTTATTAAGTTTATATTAGTGTTACTGAAGATAATTTATAAGATTAGGAATTAGTTAGGTTAGTTTGGTCGAAAAATTTCTAGAGGTTCCGGCAGTTGCTTAGAAAGTCCGGTTTCGACCCGAAATTATCTGAAATGTCCTATAAAGTACCAAATGCTCTAATTTATACCCAATATATATAAAATACTAAGTTTTAGTGTTTTAAATATAAAACCTTTCCATTTAAATAAGTTTAGTCATCATGGGCTTTTAATTTGAAGAAAAATGTGAAAATTGAGAAAAATGACATTTTATCAATTTGTGGGCTAATCTTTTCTTTATAAA
>NW_020207440.1:0-1608 GCF_001531365.2 Cynara cardunculus var. scolymus | reverse complement strand
GTAGATTGCATTTTATGCAAGTTTTTTCAAATTATGGTATGATTTCGATAAATTACGTGCACAATACTCAATCGGGAGGTTTTTGATAGGATGTTAAGCTTTGAAACTAAGTTTTGGACCTATTAGGAGTTGTTGGAGGTGTTGGAAAATTTTTACGGGATTCCGAACTCAAAATCAAAAATGACAAAATTTCAAAGGAAAGCATAACTCGTACAAATATAAAAACTGCTGCTATTGGGAGGTCTTTTATGAAACTTTTTTTTAAATTATATATTATCTTGTTATGAACGCGTAGGCTAAAACCTTATCGAAAACGGAGTTTCGAGCGAAAAGTTATGCAATTTTTAGTGTTTAATGGTCAAAACGGGTACCCAACCGGGTCAAACCGACCCAACTCGGGTTTTAGACATATAAACACGAATTCAGCCCCAATTCTTCCCCATTCTCGTTTCTAAGCTTCTGTACTCTTCAAGGGAACCACACTTGGGTGTTTTAGCAAGAAATTGGTGAAATTTTGCAAGATTATTGAAGGTATGCTTTCATTTTTTATAATGTATTCACTTTGAGTTCAAGAAACCATGAAATTAGGGTTGCATGTTGAGAATTATAAGCTAAAATCTTGATATTGCATAGGATATGTAATACATAACTTATTATCTTGTGGAAATCATGATTAGATAACAAGAAATAGTTGTGTATACATGATATGGTTTGGGAAAGTTTGACTTTTGATAGTCAACCTTATATGAAGATGAACTAGGTGAATGTTTAGTAAAATAATGATGGACTCATGATGATTTCATATAATTTATGGCAATATAAGACTAATATATGAATTTGGTACAAAATGGTTTGGAGTTTAACATGAAAAAGTGAAAAATAGCTATTTTCGAGTTTGAAAGTCTTGGTAAAAGATCTGTTTTAGAAAAATCGTATAAAATTGTAGAAAAATCCTAAAAATATGTACAAATAGGCTCTGGAAAGGTAAGAAAAAGTTCTACAATTCATATTTGAAAGTCATTTAATTATTTTGAGTTTAAGAAGGTCAAAATAGATCTGTAAGTAGGTGCTATAAGGAGAAAACTAAAGTTGAAAACTTGAATTAAAAAGGGTTAATTTTATGTTATTGTTGTGCATTGCTAATAAGACTTTATATATGAACTCCAGGTGTTATTTAAGCATAATTTAAGGCCTTGGAAGTGCTTTCCAACCACTGAACGGGAGTTAGGATTCGACCTTTCAGTTTGGCTTCCGGTTTGATCAACCGATTTCATTAAACAACATAGTGAGTTTATGTGGACATATGTGTGTACTTTGTGATTATATATGCTATGATGTTTTATTGTTTTTCCATGATTCATGTTAGTTATAGATGATCATCTCGAATTGGTCTTATTGCTTGTATTGTCTTGTGGTGTGTTTTGGGTGCCGATTGTCGATATCCCATGGAGTCCGGGTGAGACAACCGGAGGGGCTGCCATACTCACTGCCCAGTGGGAGCCAGGGGGTGAGTATAGGACTTTGGCATAATCCGGAAGAAGAAGGGCGGATTTGGTGCCAAGTCTTATGTTTGTGTGTGAAGTTAATTGGTATGTGACCTTGCTTGAT
>NW_020207439.1:0-1609 GCF_001531365.2 Cynara cardunculus var. scolymus | reverse complement strand
AACAACAGAAAGAAACTAAAATCGGCAAGGGGAAGAGAAAGAAGTTGAGAAAAGAAAATGGGAAGAGCCTTCTGTTGGGTTTAGAAGACCAAAAGCTGTAAAATCTGAAAGTCGTCCTGTTCAAGAAACCAATGTAAGACTTTGTAATCGATGTGGAAAACCAGGGCATATATCCCGAGAATGTCAAATGTCCCAACATTGTTACCAATGTAAGTCCTTAGATCATGTAAGATCAAATTGTCCTCAGTTGAGAATCACAGGATTAACCATGGGAAGAAATGCTCTGAATACTCGTGGGAGAGCGAATATGCTGACGGGAGGGGCTCAGGGCCGATCTTTTTAGATGACTAAAAACGAGGCCGAGGCAACACCAAATGTGGTAGCAGGTACTTTTCTTGTTATTTTTATGTATACGAAAGTGCTATTTGATTCTAGTGCGAATATTTCTTTCATATCACCATCATTCGTTGGGTGTGCATATATGAATTATATGCCCCTTGACAATACATTAGTGGTTGATAAAGCTAGTCAAGTATTTATAACCTATGTGTATAATAATTGTATAATTGAAATTGAGGGGTATGAGATGCCGATCCTTTTATTTCCTATGCCGATGACAGAATTTGATGTTGTTGTGGGAATGGATTGGTTGGCAGAAAACCAGGCCAGTATCTTGTGTAACAAGAAGGTGATTAGTATTATTTTGCCAGAAAGAGGGCCGATTGTTATTTATGGTGGTCGGCAGGGATCACCATACTAGTTTGTTGTCAGTCTTGAAAGCTTATAAATGTATTCAGAATAGATGCAAGTGTTATCTGACCCACGTGATCGATTCAAGAAAAGAGAAAGGTAAGAAAGAGTCAATTCTGGTTGTTTGTGATTATGTAGAAGTATTTCCAGAAGGTTTGACTCGTTTACCACTTGATAGATCTATTGAGTTTAGAATTGATATTCTACCCGGGGCAGCACCGGTGGCTAGAGCACCGTATCGGTTGACACCGTCAAAATTGAAAGAATTGGTTACTCATGTAACACCCCAAACACCACATTTGCATATAACATATATTTCATACAAAAGAAATATATATTACACCACATAGGTCCCACTAGTACAATGATTCTACATGTACAGATTTTACATATGAAAAATTCCAAAATATTATCCCTGCACTATTACATGTATAGCACCTTGTATTTTCAAAATATACAAGCATCAGGTTGATCTTCACAAAACAGATAACACACAAGAGAATAATTATATTTTCCCCTTTCCCTTATTATCCCGCAGTTCCTGCGATGCATATTTTTGAAACACAAAATGAGGGTTAGACCGGAAGGTCTACTGATTAATCCATTCTTTGCTAATACAGGGTGAAGATCACCAAAACCTGATAAAACATCTTTTACATAAAGATAAACGCATTTTTGGTGAAAACATCGAATCTGTTTGATAATGAAAATATAAAGCCAAAAGATTGCTATAACAAATGGCACAATTTCACAATATTGGAACTCTTAATCCCTTAACGGAGTTGCAATAAACTCTTCTGGCTCAACAGGTCAGAGCTTTTCTGCCCTTGGTAACCAGAGCCTTTGTATCCAATTGAAA
>NW_020207438.1:0-1578 GCF_001531365.2 Cynara cardunculus var. scolymus | reverse complement strand
ACTCCTCTACTGCTTTACCCTTGCCTTTCCCCTTAGGCTCTGGAGATTTGTCTTGTGAGAATAGGGCAGCAGCAGAGTGCACTATTTTTAGTTGTTTGGCAGGGGTTGTCTTCTTTGGTTCCTCTGCCTTCTTCTCCCCCTCATGACGATCATGGTCATCGCCTCCTTGATCGTCATGGATTTTAGTGGCCTCTGTCTTGAAAGTAGTAAGGGGAGCCTTCTTCGATCGCTTTAAAACTTTGGAGGCCGCTTTCTCCATCTTTTGAATGACCATCTCAGCATTCATAGAGGCATTGTTGATGTCGATCTATGTGGCCCATTTCATTTTAGAGACGCAGCGATAGATCTCATTTCTGAATGAGTCACCTTCTTTGACAATTTGCTTCGTGCAGTCTCTGATTGATTCGTTTGTTGCTTGGGCTTCCTTGAGTAATTGGTCGGTGTATTTCTGCACGGTCTCTCCAAGGGCTTCAACCATTGCGTCTAGCTCTCTACGAGTGGCTAGATGGTTAATGTTAGCCCTGGAGGATTTAGAATCAATGCCATAGGTGACCGCAGAGGAGAACATCCCTTTGATCTCATCCTTGAAGGCAGAATAATCGGTGTAGCCGGCGGAAATGAAGTCTGTAGCAAATTGGGCGGCAACCTCTGTTAATTATGTCTTGAGCTTTTGGATTGAAGAAGGGTTGAGAGACAGGGCGCTGAAAGCTTCTGTTAGGTCGCCTTTGTTGAGGACAGAGCTCTGAAGGGCTGATACGGTCGCCTTGAGCTCAGAAGTTTGGAAGTCAACTCCTTCAGAGCCTCTGTTAGAGGTGCAAGAGCCTCTGTCACCGGTTGGGAGGAGAATAACCTTTTCAACTCATCCAACCTCTGGAATACCGCTGTGGTGAAGGTTTGTAACTCCCCCTTCGTCACATAGGCATTCGGGGAACCTAGATCACCAACACATGGTGACCTAGTAGCCTTAGAGTTTAAGACGCCCTTAGTGACTGGTTTGTCGATGTCAGCTCGGGGACTTCCACCAGATCCTCGAACATCTCCAATTGGAGAGCCTACCAGTGTTCTGTCGATGTCGTGCCTAATAGGTTCAGAGCCTAATTGGGCAGAGGGATCGAGTGGAAACTTGGGGCGTTCTAGACCCGCAGTCTCTGTGAATCTCTCGTATGCCTCTGAAGCATAACTTGGTTGTTCACTCAAGTGTGGAGGGGCAACGGATGCGTCTCTGGGTTGTGACGAGTCCTTGGGCGAATGGACTCTTATTTTAAAACCAGCATCCTTTTGAGAGGATGTTGGAGTAGATTATGGTTCCCGGACTGTGCATTCGACAGAGGACGAAAGAATGTCCTCTGCGAGGTTTGCGGGTTTAGGGCTCAGCGTGTGCACGCTTTTTTCAATAGGGGTTCCCTCTAGAACAGGGTCCCTAGAAATGTGGGTTGCACTAAGAGGGTGGCTTGGGTGTGTGCCTTCGGCATCTTTTACGCCCTCATCTAACTCCAATTCTTCTTCTTCGTCATCTAGAACGACTTCTGTCCCCAAATCCGCTACTTCTGTGGGCGCTTTAAACTCTTGTTGGATGTG
>NW_020207437.1:0-1612 GCF_001531365.2 Cynara cardunculus var. scolymus | reverse complement strand
ACAATATCTTCCCTCATAGCTTCTTTCTGACATCTTAGATCTCCTTATGGATATCATGGACTAAATTTATTCTCATTGCCACAGTTTTAAGAGTCTCACTCCTTTCTTTTCTGCTGAAAGCGTCAGCTACCACGTTTGCTTTTCCCGGATGGTAGAGGATTTCACAATCATAGTCATTTACAAGTTCAATACATCGACGCTGCTGCATATTTAGTTCTTTTTGACTGAACAAATGCTACAGACTCTTATGATCAGTATAAATCTGACACTTTGTCCCCAGAAAATAATGCCTCCAGATTTTTAAAGCAAACATCACCGGAGCTATTCTATATCATGAGTTGGATATTGCTTCTCATGATCTTTCAATTGTTGGGACGCATAAGAAATCACTTTTCCTCTTTGCATCAAAATACATCTTAATCCCAGTTTTGATGCATCACTATATACTACAAAATCTTCTAATCCATCAGGTAGGGTCAACAGCGGTGCACTGTAGAGATGATCTTTTAATAGTTGAAAAGCCCTTTGTTGTTCTTCTTCCCATTGAAATTTGACGTTATTCCGAGTCAATTTGGTCAATGGCACGACTATCTTAGAAAAATCATGAATGAACTTACGACAATAGCCTGTCAATCCCAAAAAGCTTCGGACTTCATAAGGAGTCTTCAGGGCTTTCCACTTTGCAACTGCTTCTATTTTAACTGGATCCACCTTCACCCCAGCTTTAGATATGACATGACCCAGAAACTGAACTTCCCTTAACCAGAATTCACATTTGGACAATTGCGTACAACTTTTCTCTTTTCAGTAATTCCAATATTAGACGAAGATATTATGCGTGTTCTTCTTTGGTCTTAAAGTATATAAGAATATCATCGATAAATACAATAACGAATTTATCAAGATATACCTTACATACCCTATTCATCAAATCCATAAAAAGGCTGCGGATGCATTAATTAAGCCGAATGGCATAACTAAAAATTCGTGATGTCCATACCTGGTCCGGAAAGCTGTTGTAGCGATGTCTTCCTCCCTGACCTTTAAGTGGTGATACCCCGACCTTAAGTCAATCTTGGAGAAATAACTTGTCCCCACCAACTAATCAAACAAATCATCAATCCTTGGCAAAGGATATTTGTTAATGATTGTCAATTTGTTTAATTCACTATAGTCTATACACATTCACATAAACCCATCTTTCTTCTTAACAAACAAGACCGGAGCACCTCAAAGTGAAGTGTTGGGTCTAATGAATCCTTTATCAGTCAAATCTTTCAACTGTGCAACCAATTCCTTCAATTTTGATGGAGCTAACTGGTATGGTGCCTTTGCTACTCGTGCAGCCCCTCGTAAGAGATCAATTCGGAACTCAATAACTCGGTCTGATGGCAATCCAAACAAATCTTCTGGAAAGACTTCCGGATATTCATTAACAATTGGAGTCAATTCCTCTTTCCCTTTATCTTTCTTTACATCAATTACATAAGCCAAACATCCTTGGCACTTCTTCCGGATACTTTCTTGAGCTTTCGTCACTGTTAAAATACTAGTATGGTGATTCTGACGATCACTATAGATAACAACTGTTCCTTGGTCTGGCAAAGTGATT
>NW_020207436.1:0-1570 GCF_001531365.2 Cynara cardunculus var. scolymus | reverse complement strand
CTATATATATATATATATATATATATATATATATATATATATATATATATATATATATATAAGGATACACATAATTGTTTGATCTTATAAACTTAAATTCTATAAAAGAGTCTATTAGAAGATTTAAACATATTTGATATTATATAAAACCGATTTTATTGTAGTAGACAAATTTATGAATCGTAAATAATTCATATACTTAACTGAAAAAATGCGAAGGGGTTCTTGTACAAGTTTCCATGGGGGGCGAAAATCTCATTTGATGCAACATTCTTTTCAACAATGGCTTTGCGAATCTTGGCTCGTGCTTTAGCTAACTGTTGTTCGATTCTTTCCAGTGTGATGGTATCGTCTTTCTGATGAACAAAATGCATATCCAGAACAGCCCAGGTTACAGACAGTTTGGTATCAGAAAATTAAAGTAAAGAATGAATGAATGATAAGGAAATGGAAAGTGAGAAAATTACATTGAAAATGGGTGCAGGTGGTTCATGTGTGGAGGTTGATGATGGTGGGAAAGAGAGAAGATGATGGGTTTGATGTGTTGGAGAAAGATAAAGTAGAAGAAGAAGCAGTGAGCTTAATGTGATGCTGAATTTGGTAGCAGCTGCCATTTTTCATCTCTTCCTCAGGATCTAATTCTACATCTCCAGTATTTGTGTAGATATATATATATATATATATATATTCTCAACTTATGCTATAATTTATTTTCTATGCATGTCTTGAAACTTCCTTTTAATGATTAAAGGCTCTTTTCTGGAAAGTAATTTATGCATGCAAGCATACACACATACATATATAGATACAGAGGTTGGTTCAAATAGAAACCAACCATATGGTACAAACTATGGAAATCGATTTTGACCAATCACATTCTTTCTTCACTTTAGGTTCAAATCTAAATTATAAATTAATGATAAGGGTAATTTGKTAATTCAACCTTTTTGTAACCCCCAATAATTAATTGGGAGTTACAAATCTTAAAAGATACATCTAATTGTTCATGAGATTTTTATGATATCTTTATTATTTCATGTTCATGGTATTCATTTCAATTGATTTTATACATATATTGAAATTGGTTGTCTAAGTGTACAAGATTTTCATTTCGTTCAAGATACATGGAGAATCCTATTGTAAAAGAATGTCAGAATAATGAAGACGATAAACGTTTGCAGTCTATGTTCATATCTGCACACATGCACAACGATCCTTGATATTGAAAATGTTCATATATGTGCATCTCTTGCAGTCTATGTTCATATATGTTCACCATATGAACAACTTGTTTTCATTGAAAGACACAATCGTTGTTCACACGAACCCATGACGATGTCATACGGTATGACATTGAAAAACATCACACCATRTGAACATAGTGTTTACATTGTAAGACACAGATGCTGTTCACACGAACATAGGGCCGACATGTGAACATATATAAACATATGAACATAGTGTTTACATTGCAAGACACAGATGTTGTTCACACGAGCATAGAGCCGACATGTGAACATGAGTTCTGAATATGTTCATAATCGATCGTAGGTTACAAATCGGCTGGAGA
>NW_020207435.1:0-1602 GCF_001531365.2 Cynara cardunculus var. scolymus | reverse complement strand
ATGGGCATAGACAGCAAATTCAGAAAAATATGCTACAACATGGTTTATTTACCAACATTGATGTACGGAAGTGAAATCTGGCATACGGCACTACAATTCAACAAAATGGTCGAAAAACTAAGAGAAAACCAGAGGAAAATCTTAATCAAAATGACCGGTGCATACAATCAATCTGCACTACCTGATCTACTTCTTATAACAAACGAGATATCTATTGATTACAAAATCAAGACTGCAGCATACAAAAATATGCTAAACAACAATCAAGAAACAGAGATAGAATTCAAAGTAGAGGGCTTCGAAACAGAAAAAAGAATTTATCCCTTCTCAAACTTCCACCCGTGGGCTGCCCCATCAACCCAATCGGTAATCAAACTAACCGAAAGTGATAATGCAAAAGCACACCAAGAGAATCGCATTACTATATATACAGATGGAGCCGCAAATGATAGTGGTACCGGTGCATCCTTTATTGCAATGGAAAAGGAAAAAGAAATTAAAAGAAAAAAAATCAAACTGCACCACCTGTGCACGGCTTACCAGGCTGAGACCATCGCCATAAGGGAAGCCTTATTATACATACAGAATATAAGTAACAGAAAACAATATGAGAAGACCAAATACCTCATAAGGACGGACTGCAAGGCGGTCCTCCAATCACTGATGAAAGTCAAAACATCAAATCCTTTACTACACGAGATCCTGTCCATTATTGCAGAACTGCAAAGATCGAAAATTCAACTACACCTCGAGTGGGTAAAAAGTCATGATAAGTCAACTGGAAACATCCTTGCCGATAATCTGGCAAAACAAGCCACCACATAYAAAAGAGCACCAGTCTATTATACGATCTCCTTAGATAAGATAAAAGAAGCTACCAAAACCTGGGCAAAACAAAAAACAAAAGAATTTATTGAAGAGAAATCATCAAGAAACCTCAAAGAAATGATTAATCCCGTACAGGAAAGCTTCAAGAAAATACCGAATCGATATACCACATGGATGCTGACAGGGAAAGGCCCATTCAAGACCTACCTGAAGTTAATTGGTAAAACCCAACAAGATATGTGCCACTGCAAAATGGAAAACCAAAGTCCGAAACATCTTATATTTAGGTGCCCAAAATACGAGACAGAAAGACAGCATGTAAGGCAATACATAAACAATACGAAAGATCTAATAGAATTATCCACGGATGAAGCAGAAGAAAATTTTAACCAATTCGCACAAAGAATAGCCGAAGACCTAATAGCCAAAGAAAAAGAGGAAAAACAAAATAACAATAATAATAATAATAATAATAATGATAAGAAAACTAATTAGAGCAAACCTGAAGCAACTACATCATATCCCCTTAATTAAACAGCTGCCCTTGTCCCACTGTGAACTAAGAACACAGGTAGTTAGTCACTACCCTAGCCACCCACTAGGCCACTACCCTACTCCCGTAATACCATCAACACATGATCAAAAACTAAGCGCAGACTCAGAAGAAAGAAAAAGCAAACAGCGTGATAATACTCACACACTCAACAACATATCAGAGTCATCTCTAAAAACTACTCAATACATAGTGAAATCACCACTACCTCTCCTACAAAC
>NW_020207434.1:0-1613 GCF_001531365.2 Cynara cardunculus var. scolymus | reverse complement strand
TTAGTCTACCTTCATTTCCCTCTCACTTCTCCATTTCTCTCTTCACAAAATTTTCCTCCTTCTCTCTAACCCAGCCGATTTTCTCCTTAAACCCTCATCATTTTACAAGTTCTTTGAAGAAAATCAAAGAACAATCTTCATAYAAGAAGGTAAGAGCTTTGTCTATGCGTTTTTCTTTCATTTTTGTTGTAAAATCCGTTTTTCTTCTACTTTATCTTACACTTCCCCTAAACCCACAACTTCTCTAAGTTCTAAGGGTAGATTACACACCAAAAATTTGATATATATCGTTGAAATGGTGGTAATCCATGATCCCAAACATTAGAACTCAAGAAAAGTTGGTAAAGGTGCTTGCATGTGGGTTTTTGACCATAAAAGGGGTTGTTTGGAACTGACAGATTACTACCTAGTAGTTATGTCGGTCATTTCTCCCAAAATAATAGTCCAAATGCTACGTTTCTTTTTTTAGAACGAAGCTCAGTGAGTTAGGGTTCTATCCCCACTGTAATCACATAAAAATAGTAAGTTTTGAACCTTCAAATGTTTAAAACAAAATAAGTGTGCAACAACACAGTTGACAGTAGGTAAAACTTACTTTGGACGACCATATATCTCTGGTTATTCTTCSAAAATGGTTTATTTTTTTCTAGAACTTATTCTAATGAGTTATCTTTCTAATGCATCTGGTCTCACTAAAAAATATTTAGGTTTGAGCCTTTAAGTTCTTGATACAAAATTATGGTGCAAAAAGAACAATGCTGACAGAATCTTGCATGCATTTTAAAACGGTCATATCTCCTTCAAAACTCAATGAAAATCGGTAATTCTTTTTCTGGAAGTTAACCTTATGTGTTAGCTTTAAAATACAGCTAGAATCACTGAAAAATGATGAGTTTAGACCCCCCAAATGGCCATCACTTGAAGAGTGTGTAATCTATCTTGGGGACTGTGACACTCAAAGTTGTAGGGTAATGATGAGTACCTTAAACCCATCCAAAATTCTTGATATTTGGACAAAATCTGTTTAACTCATTATTATKGATGATATAAAAATTTAGACTCAAAAAGAGTTGTGGAAGGTATCTTTTGATGACGTTTTATAAGACCAAAAATTTGAGAAATAAAATTTACCTTCTGCCCAATTTATGATTTTATGTGAAAAGGATTTCAAGTTTAATTTACATTAAAATGGACAAATTAAAGGACACTAGTTTATAAATATCAACTTTAAATAATGAGAACTTATCGGCATTACATAAAAATAAATACTTTATCTATACCGAAATCAGATATATGGACTAATTTTAGACTTTGGACATCGTAGGAGAGACCAGGATCTTAGAGCTTCTCACCGACAAATTCATCAAGTTTCACGCTAAGTAATTCGGTGAGTAATCACGGCCCCGTTTTTATCGCATTATTGAATATTTGGGGGAAAAGCATGAATAAATTACAAACTGAATTGTTTAAATGTAAATTGTTATAATCATGATATCTGATTATAAATGYACAATGGTCTAAATGCTAAATTGATGTACTTGAGTGATGTTATTTATCGTCCCCAATCGCGTACGCTACTAGTTAACTCGGAATTGTGTCGGGCCAATAGAATT
>NW_020207433.1:0-1615 GCF_001531365.2 Cynara cardunculus var. scolymus | reverse complement strand
AAAATAAAAACAAGGTAGTTTGGGCCTTGAATGGGCCGGCACCTTTATCCACATATAAAAACTCCACTTCTCTTGAAAACTTTCATTTCATCTTCATTTGGTATCACTCCCTCTCTCTTTCTCTAAAAACTTTTCGTCTCCTACACCAGCCAAACCCATTTTTCAACATCTTCCTAGATTCTTTAAATCTTGAAGAACATTCAAGCCTTCAAGAAAAAAAAATCAAGCAAAAAGGTAATAAGATTAGTCTTATTATTTCTTTYTGAATCTTTTAATATTTCTCGTATCTTTGTACTTCCTTCTCCTCTTTGAGCTCAAAATTTTCTGGAGAGTCTAAGATGGAAGATTATTCATCAAGACATGAAAATGTTCCCAAAATGGTGATAACCTATGATCTACAAACTTAGAACTCAAGATAATAAAGAAAATCGCATTTGCATGTAGTATTTGATCATTAAAATGATGTTTTGAAAACCAACAGACTGTTGGTCAACATATCCGCTGTTTGTATTTTCTAAAAATAAGAGGTCAAAATATTTGAATCATCTTTTGGAATCATTGAAAAACATCAAGTCTAGACCTTCCATTTTGACCTTAGTTTTGATAAAATGCAATCTGTCCAGATTGCTTGATATGAAGAAAATRCGTTGAACATATATATTACAAAAAATGTTCCTTTTGACAATGATTGGTGAGACCAAGATTCCAGAATCGGAATTTGCATGTCTGTCCAAAAGTTAACTTTTGATGCAAAAAAAAAACTTTAATCTTTAAATGCATAAATATTGGACTATTAAAAAGGTATCAGCTTTGATCTATAAAAACTCATTGGCATTACATAAGGTATAAATGTCACTTTATCTTTAGTAAAACCCGATAGGTGATCTAACTATTGGATTTCGTGTGTTTAGGACATTAAGGCAGACGTTGGAGCTCTAAGCCTCATCAAAACCTTGGATATTCATCTGCGAACTTGTGAGTTTTCACGGCCCCACTTTTACTGCTTTTAGTTATATTTAACTGGGGGAAAAGCATGAAAGAATGCAAATTATTAGTTGTAAAACTAATGGACTAAAGAACTGTTTAGTCAAATGTTGTGAAAATCATGAAAAATTGATTGTTATTGCACTATCTATAAATGATAAATTGATGTGTTTGAGAGGATATTTCAAAAAGTCCCCTTCCGTACACGTTACTAGTTAACTCGGGCACGTCCCCGGGCCGTGGTAATTGTGGATAGCCGCTATTGTGTTGACAGACCCACCCAGAAAAGGATGCACATACCTATGTTTTKCATAGTCTACTCATGTGTGCAAATGGGCCACCGCTGAAGTAGTACTAATACGAACCGTGGTACCTAAGTGAGTGAACGGGCCACTTATAGTAGTTCGTAAACTAATGGGGCACATTGGTCAGGTAAGGCTCTGTAGCATCTCAAATTTTTAAGCATCGATGGAAAAWTTTACATTTATATTGTGCATGTTATGTAAAAGTTTGCAAGTTGTGATTTATGCATCGTAAATATTTTGTGCATATGAAAACCCGTGAACTCATCAACTCTTTGTAGTTGACGTCGTTTTATGTTTCATGCTTTTCAGGAAATTAAGTAAGAATG
>NW_020207432.1:0-1556 GCF_001531365.2 Cynara cardunculus var. scolymus | reverse complement strand
ATATATATATATATATATATATCATTCAGTGTCAATCTCTTATCTATCTATAAATATGGGATAGACAAAACTCAATCACAATTCATGATTAAAGAATACTCAATCTTAAGGTGTCACATTGATGGTTGTGGTTCTTAATTTTAAATATAGAAAGAATAGATTATATATATAATCAATTTCTAATATTGATTAACCCTTCTTGCAAAAAGAGAGTTGGCCCAAATGAACCAACCCTATGTGTTCGGAGGGTCGGCCAAAATCTCTAACCATAGGTGTTAAGAGAATCAACCAAGAGGAACCAACATCACGAGTTGTCACAAAGGCATCTCGGCCTCATTTTTACATATCCAACATTTTTGTCAATCTTTCAACTCTCAATCAGCGTGGGATGTATAAAACTCAATCACAATTCAAGATTGAAGAATATTCAATTATTAGGGTGTCGCATCAATAGTTCCGCTTCTTACTTTCAAAAACATATTAAAATTATCTCTTCAATTAATATTTAGTATAGATTCATTTTTTCACAAAAAAAGGGTTGGCCAAAATGAGTCGACCGCATATGTTTGGAAGTTCAGTCAAAATGATCCAACCACGTGAGTTTAGACAATTGCTCATGAGTTTAGACAATTGCTCCAAACATTTAAAGATAAACATGGTTTATATAGCCAAATGAACCTTTTAATTTTCAAAGGGAATTCATATTTCTCTTATATACTCATTTTACTCATTAACGTATCAATTTCCAATCAATGTGGATACCCAAAATCCATCCACAAGGCAAGAAATTTAAAATATTTGGTTTTAATGATGCCACCTTATTATTTTTTAACTTTCTTTTGTATTGATATATTGATTTTTTTTATATAGACAACTTTTTTGCAAATAGAGGGTTCATCAAAATGAACAAACCCCATAAGTTTAGAGGGTTAGCCAACATGAACCAGTGATATGAGTTTATAGGATTAGTCAAGAGAACCCAACCCGTGATTTAAAATAAAGACACATCAACCACCTCTTATATATCTACCATCAATTGTCGATCTTTCATCTCTCCATCAATATGGGATATACAAACTCAACCTCCATGCAAAAAATATATAATACTCAATCCTTAGGGTGGCACATTATTTCTTGTGAATCTTACTTATGTATAGAGAGAGCCCTATATATATAAAGATTTTTTATAAAGATGGCTTTTTTGCAAACAAAGGGTTGACCAAAATGAACCAACCCTATGAGTTTGAAGGGTTAGCCAACATGAGTTAATGATATGAGTTTATAGGATTAGCCAAGAGAATCAAACCCCAGGAGTTAAAATAAAGACACATCAACCTCATCTCATATACCTACTATCAATTGTCAATCTTTCATCTCTCCAACAATGTGGGATACACAAAACTCAATCTCTATGCAAGGAATATAAAGAAGATTGATACATATACATACATACATACACACACACATACATATATATATATATATATATATATATATATTGATGATTGTAAAAACAATTCTTGTGGATCTTACTTTTATACATACATACATATATA
>NW_020207431.1:0-1615 GCF_001531365.2 Cynara cardunculus var. scolymus | reverse complement strand
GATAAACAAGGTGAAGAACGTCAAAATACTAAAATTAGATGGTTGTAATCGCGGTGAAACTACGATCGAGATGAGGGATGACGTGGAGGAAATGCTCAACCGTGACCACATTGGTATGAACTTACAAACCTCATCCTCTGCCATTGTGGAGGCTATACCAAGAGCTTTCGAGTCCTATCTGATTTTTCTACCGAGTTCATTAGTATGTTTGTCGCTAGAAGATAATAATTTGTCCAACGAATCCTTTCCGATGGACATGAGTAGCCTATCCATGTTGAAGGAGTTGTATTTAGATGGCAATCTTTTGGTTTCACTGCCCAATTGGGTGAAAAGCCTTTCCAGGCTTGAGATACTTAGTATCTGTGAGAATTTTGGTCTGAAGTCATTGAAGCATCCTCCACCTACACTAAAAGAACTAAGATATGGTTTTGATGGAGATGGGGAAGTAATATTTAATCGAGAAATGTCCCCAATCCTGTTAAGTCGTTGTCTTCGTTTTATAGGTTTGGGGTATAATGTTGAAGGCATGGTTAAAGAGGAAGATATGAGAGATGTTGAGGAAAAGGTATTACGTAGTTTGGGATGGGGTCATTTAGTTAATTTAGACTTCACCAAAATTCAGCCGACAAATGTAGGTGGAGAAAGAAGAGTCAAGGTTTGTTCTCATTAACTATTTTTGTTTGTGTGATTAATATGTAGATATAATAAATGAAGCTTTTATTTGGCAGATGGTTTATGAATTTGGGATATTCAGCACATGGTATGTGGGGAAAGGGATGCCAAATTGCGTAAGTGATATAAGGTGGGAGGGGTCATCAATATCATTTACCATCCCATCATCTCCTTGCAACCTTAGAGGCTTGAATTTCTTCTGCCTGTTTACAAGTGGAGATGATAAAAAATTATTGGCTTATATTTCAAAAATAAGGATTAGTAATGTAACAAAGATGTGCACCTGGATCTATTATACTTCAGGGGGGTTTTCAGGAAGAAGAGAGGGTAAAACATATTTAAGCCATTGGATGTTTGGGAAGAATGAGATGGAAGATGGTGACCAAATTACTATTTCCMTATTAGATTATTATTATCATGGTATAAAGGAGTGTGGGGTGAGTTTTGTGTATGATGAAGATGAAGATGAAGATGTGTTGGGTTATTACAAGTCATGGAATCATATAATTGGTGGGGATCTCTCTCCTTTTCAAAGTACTACTCCCGGAGAATATTTCCTACAACGATGCCGCTTTACTGGTGTAGCACCTGGATTGGTTTTTGGTTATAGATATGTAGGTAAGTGGTATATTTATTAAATATCTTTTATGATCATGTTTCGCATGATATATAATATAGCTACTGGATATCTACGCCTACAATCCAGCACTTGGATTTTCCACAACCACAAATTAATTAATGAGGATAACAATTACTTTTCACAGCAACARCCAAGAGCTACGCTATATTAATTAATAAGGGGTCGTTTACTATATACTTACCCAAATAAGCRCTTATCAAGTCAAATTATCTTACGGGATGATTATGGTAAGAACTACAAATCTTACCTAGTAAGAGTGAGATAAGGATCAAGAGTCTTACCCGGTAAGTGAGGGCGACGACT